>NC_133149.1:51267760-51375260 GCF_048418815.1 Hemitrygon akajei
TAATTCTTGTAGCATCAGACTCCAATTTAATAACCACCTATTTTTATTCCTTTTCTTCAGCAAAAACTAAAGAGCTTTTGTGTGGTCACCGGCCCAAACACAAATCAAGAACTCTCCACGTCACGAATTCCGTCTGCAGCAAGGGAGGTTGTCTCACGGCGCATAACCAACTCTTGTGGGTGTTTGCTGGGCTCAGCGTCTCTGTGTAACCCTGACAAACACTGATAACATGACGGGGAGGGTGGAGCGATCAAGTGACTGAGGAGGGGCTGGGGAGGCTCGGAACCAGAGGCGGTCGTCCCTCTTGCCGCCGGGGTCCTGCGGGCGCACTTTCCTCGAGTGACACTGCGATCACTCAGCACTCAGGTCGCAGGAGGGAGGCCACTCGTCCCACCCTGCCTGTGCTGACACCCTGGACTCCTGCGATCGGTCCCTCCTTCCCTCTCCCCGCACCCTGATTAACCGAGTACTTGTCCAAGTTCTACTCCCGATTCCCGGGAGTAACCGGCTCGCTGGGAGAAACCACACCTCCTCCTCCCTTATTAGGGAGGGAGGGAAGGAAGGAGAGGGAGAGAGGGGGGAGAGAGGGGGAGAGGAAGAGGGGGAGAGAGAGAGAGGGGAGAGAGGGGGAGAGAGAGGGGGAGGGAGATAGAGAGAGAGAGGGGAGAGGGAGGGGGGGAGAGGGAGAGAGGGGGAGAGGGAAAGAGAGAGGGGGAGAGGGAAAGAGAGAGGGGGAGAGGGGAAGAGAGAGGGGGAGAGGGGGAGAGAGAGAGGGAGAGAGAGAGGGAGGGGAGAGGGGAGAGAGAAAGAGGGAGAGGGGGAGAGAGGGAGAGAGAGGGGGAGAGAGAGAGGGAGGGAGAGAGAGGGAGGGGGAGAGAGAGAGGGGGAGAGAGAGGGGAGAGAGAGGGAGGGGGAGAGGGGGAGGGGGATAGAGAGGGAGGGGAGAGAGAGGGAGGGGAGGGGGGGAGAGAGAGAGAGAGAGAGAGAGGGAGGGGGAGAGAGGGAGAGAGAGAGGGAGGGGGGAGAGGGGGAGAGAGGGAGAGAGAGAGAGAGGGAGGGGGAGAGAGGGAGGGGGAGAGAGAGAGGGGGAGAGAGAGGGGAGAGAGAGGGAGGGGGAGAGGGGGAGGGGGATAGAGGGAGGGGAGAGAGAGGGAGGGGAGGGGGAGAGAGAGAGAGAGAGGGAGGGGGAGAGAGGGAGAGAGAGAGGGAGGGGGGAGAGGGGGAGAGAGGGAGAGAGAGAGAGAGGGAGGGGGAGAGAGGGAGAGAGAGAGAGAGGGAGGGGAGAGAGGGAGAGAGAGAGAGATGGAGGGGAGAGAGGGGGAGAGAGAGGGTGAGAGGGAGAGAGAGGGAGGGGGAAAGAGGGAGGGGGAGAGGGAGAGAGACTGTTGTACATCGAATGCCGATGCTATTTTTGCCGGTGGGCGGAGGTGGACTGTTGCTTGCTGCCGCTTATGTGCGGGAGTGAGGGGGGAGCCGGGGGGGGGGGGCACTTTGGGGTCCTAATGCCTTAACTGTCGTTCACCCTTTGGGGGTGGGGGCACTCCTCCGATTCCCTGGACGCTGGCGAGGAGAAAGTGTTTCAGGGCATACACCGTACGCGTTTCTCTGACGCCGAGTTGGACCTGCCAACCTTTGAGTGGGAGACGGCTGAGGGTCGGTTTGGAGTTTCCGACCGCCTGCCCCGCTCGTCAATGCAGGAACCTCACTGCGGAACTCCTGAATGATCGAAGCTCGCTCTCCTTTGTCTCCGCAGGGACAGGAACGTAACTACGGCCAGCCCGAGGCCAGCAACTTGAAACGCTGCTGTCTCCCGCCGCACCGACCACTCCGAAACAGGGGGTTTCCTCCGGTCAGGCCCTTACTTCTCCCAGTCCCCGGCGATGGTGGGGCTGCGGAGAGAGTCATCACCAGCTTGAATCTGAGAACCTCCGCTTCCCAGTTCAAACGTTGCCTTTCAGCGCCACTGGCTACGGGTACCGATTGACCTTTTACACCTTCTAATTGGCTCCAGTCCGCTTATTGCCCTCTCCTGCGAGTGACAACCGGTAACTGATGGCAAACAGGGGCCAATCTGCAGATGCGCGCTCACAAAATGGTGGAGGAACTCAGCAGGCACAGGCAGGTACAGGTTGCCATTCATCTTCATGTGTGCTGGCTCTTTGTTCTCTGCGGGAACCAGCTCGAGTCACTCAGGGCGGGCACCAACCCCAATATTCACAGACTCACATGTTATATCCGACCAAAGGACACCTCACAGACAACCTCTCATTTGGAAGTGACCTCCAGTCCAGCAGGTGGCCTGGAGCACCACTGTGACTTCTTTAAAACACTGATCACGCCGAGCAACCGGAGCTCACAAAATGGAGGACAGAGCCCCTTCACAAAATGGCCGCCTCCGCTCCTTTGACCTCATGGCAAGAACAAAGACTACTGGTCTGCCTGCCTCCACTGCCCTCAGCCCGTTCGAGTTCGACGTTTTCTCTTCCACACCTTAATTCCGCCGCAGAGAGGTCCCCCACCCCTCTCTGTTTCCGAAGGCTCCGCGTTGCAGCCCAGTTCAGACATTACCAGGCTGAGGGGGGAGATGCTTTTCCCTGAGGGTGAGGAGCTACAAGTCAGACGCTTCTCTAATTAAGGAGAACTAACTTGCTGGGCGACTTTCATCGAGGTGCGATGGAGACCATACTGACATACGGGATGACAGTGTGGTACTCTAGCTGCAGATAGACAGGACACAAAGCTCTACAGCGGGCGATTAGAACGGCTCAGCACATCACTGGGACTCAGCTCCCGCACCCAGAGACAACCGACAACTCTCGATGCCGACGGCACGGCCGTAACATCATTAAAGGTCAATCCCGCCCCGGACACTGCCCGTTCATCTGCTGAGCAGAGAAATCTTCGGCACATCACAGGCCCTTCGGCCCACAATGTTGTACCGACCATTTAACCTACTCTAGAAACTGCCTAGAATTTCCCTACCGCATTTTTCTAAGCTCTGTGTACCTATCGAAGAGTCTCTTAAAAGATCCTATTGTTTCCACCTCCATCATCGTCACTGGCAGCCCATTCCACGCACTCACCACTCTCTGACAGTGATAGCTTTACCCCTGACATCTCCTCTGCACCAACTTCCAAGCACCTTAAAACTGTGCCCCCTTGATGTGCCCTGGGAAAAAGCCTCTGACTATCCACAGGATCAATGCCTCTCATCACTTTACACACCTTACATACCGATACATCATTATCATAAAGGGTTTAGGGAATGAGAAAGGAGATCTGGAAATACAAGTCGCTGGTTCTTTTCAAATTAGGCCGAATTAGGCCAAATTAATCTTCATTATGGAATATAACCTGGTATCGACAGTCAGACCCCAACCACCCAGGTCACACTCTCTTCTCACTGCTGCCATCAGGAAGGAGGTACAGGAGCCTCAGGCCCCACACCACCAGGTTCAGGGACAGTTATCACCCCTCAACCATCAGGAAGGAGGTACAGGAGCCTCAGGACCCACACCACCAGGTTCAGGGACAGTTATCACCCCTCAACCATCAGGAAGGAGGTACAGGAGCCTCAGGACCCACACTACCAGGCTCAGGAACAGTTATTACCCCTCAACCATCAGGAAGGAGGTACAGGAGCCTCAGGACCCACACCACCAGGCTCAGGAACAGTTATTACCCCTCAACCATCAGGAAGGAGGTACAGGAGCCTCAGGTCCCACAACACCAGGTTCAGGGACAGTTATCACCCCTCAACCATCAGGAGGGAGGTACAGGAGCCTCAGGACCCACACCACCAGGTTCAGGGACAGTTATTACAGAAGGGAATCATGGTTGGGAAAAGGGGAAGGGAGAGGGGAATCATGGTTGGGAAAAGGAGAAGGGAGAGGGGAAGCACCGGAGAGACATTCTGTAATGATCAATAAACCGATTGTTTGGAATCAGATAACCTTGCCTGGCGTCTCAGGGCTGGGGGTGTGTCTGCACCCCTTCCCCGCCACCCATCCCCCCACGTCCCTCCCACGGCGCTCCACCCTCGCCATTCCCAACACCCTTTGCTCCCGCTTCCGCTGCACATTAACAAATAAAGTCTTCGGCACCCTCTATCTGTATGCGCCGATGACTTCTGCCACGGGACCGCACGCACTCTGACAGTAGGTCAAAGACAGAACTTTGACGAGGCTGCTTCCTGCGTAGCTCGAGTCAGGAGCAGCCACTCAACCCGTAACGACCGCTGCATAATCAGTGTAATTTTGTTCATTGACAACGTGAAGTGGAATAATCCAGCAGCAGACAACGGTTCTCTTGACACTAATTATACTACTTGTGTGCAGTGACTGAGGGCAGGGGCACGGCCTTCTATCCTTTGTGATATATCTATCCGACAAGGGAAGGCCCACCAGCTACGCATCAACCCCCACCCCACCCCCCAACTCCACCCTGCAGCAAGATTTGCTGATGAGACGGCAGAATCTCCGCTGGAGACGAGAGGGCGCACGGGAGCGAGACGGACCAGCTGGTGGAGTGGTGTCGCAGCGACAACTCAACGTCGGCAAGACCAAAGAGCTGATTGCTGACTTCGGGGAGGGTAGGACGGGGGGGGTGGGAGGACGCGTACCGATCCTCACGAGAAGTGGAGAAGGTGAGCAATTTCAAGTTCCCGGGTTAGATAGATAGATAGATAGATAGATAGATAGATAGATACTTTATTCATCCCCATGGGGAAATTCAACTTTTTTTCCAATTTCCCATACACTTGCTGTAGCAAAACTAATTACATACAATACTTAATTCAGTAAAAAATATGATATGCATCTAAATCACTATCTCAAAAAGCATTAATAAAAGCTTTTTAAAAGTTCTTAAGTCCTGGCGGTTGAATTGTAAAGCCTAATGGCATTGGGGAGTATTGACCTCTTCATCCTGTCTGAGGAGCATTGCATCGATAGTAACCTGTCGCTGAAACTGCTTCTCTGTCTCTGGATGGTGCTATGTAGAGGATGTTCAGAGTTTTCCATAATTGACCGTAGCCTACTCAGCGCCCTTCGCTCAGCTACCGATGTTAAACTCTCCAGTACTTTGCCCACGACAGAGCCCGCCTTCCTTACCAGCTTATTAAGACGTGAGGCGTCCCTCTTCTAAATGCTTCCTCCCCAACACGCCACCACAAAGAAGAGGGCGCTCTCCACAACTGACCTATTGAACATCTTCAGCATCTCACTACAGACATTGAATGACGCCAACCTTCTAAGGAAGTACAGTCGACTTCAGGATCTCTGAGGATCCAACCTGGACGCAACAAAAACTGTTGGCAAGACAGCGGCTATATTTCATTAGGAGCGTGAGGGGATTTGGTTCGTCAATGAAAACACTTGAAAACTCCTACAGGTGGAGAGCATCTGCCGAGAGCACTCTGGCTGTCTCTGTCATTGTCTGGTATGGGATGGGGATACAGTCGGCCCTCCTTATCTGCGGTGGATTGGTGCTGGGACCCCCCCCCCCCCCCCCCCCACCGCAGATACCAGAAAACGCAGAAGCTCAAGTTCCCACCCCCTCCGGTCTTCTCCTATCATTTCGCATTTCCCCCTCCCCCTCCTACTTTCAAATCTCTCACTATCTCTCCCTTCAGTCAGTCCTGACGAAGGGTCTCGGCCCGAAACGTCGACTGTGCTTCTCCCTATAGATGCTGCCTGGCCTGCTGTGTTCCACCAGCATTTTGTGTGTGTTTCATCAGGACTCACGAAGGGTCTCGGCCCGAAACGTCGACAGAGCTTCTCCCTATAGATGCTGCCTGGCCTGCTGTGTTCCACCGGCATTTTGTGTGTTTTGTTGTTTGAATTTCCAGCATCTGCAGATTTCCTCGTGTTTGCTCTGGAATAACTCTCACGTCTCTTTTCATCTCCCCCAGGGTTGCGTGCTCAGTCCACTGCTGTCCACTCTGCTGACCCACGACTGTGCTGCAACACACAGCTCGAACCACATCATCAAGTTCGCCGACGACACGATCGTGGTGGGTCTCATCAGCAAGAACGACGAGTCAGGTTCCGATGATGTCATAGTCGAGAATGGCAGCTTAAGTCACTAGCTCCTCCGGAAAAATGCGTATTAAGCCCCATTAACCCATCAAATGTAATATTTTTTGAAAAATATTTGAACTGAAAAGAGGGGCAAGAATGGGGAAAAGGAACGGAAATAAAAAAAGTGACACTGCGGAGCCTGCGTCCGAGAGGAGTGCAGTGAGCAGCTCCCCTACCCAACCGCGTGCTAGCGAGGCGGACGCTGGGCCTTGTTCAGACGAAGCGGCAAATGTCTTCAAAATCCTGAAAGAAATAATGGAGGTCCAGAAAGAAATAAAGCAGCAGCTCCGGGATATTAAGGCAGAGCTCGCCAGCGTCAATCAAAAAATAGCGGTGGCAGAGACTCGAATTGAGAAGGTGGAAGATCGCGTTCAAAACGTGGAACGGATACTCAGCAAGACAATAAAAATATTACATCACCAAGAAGGTAAACTGCTTGACCTGGAGGGAAGATCACAGCGGAAAAATATCAGAATCCACAACGTTCCCGAAGGAGCGGAGGGCTCGTCTATGACGGAGTTTGTCGAAAAGTTACTGTGGGACGCGCTGGATCTTCCCTCAGCTATGGAGCTGGAAGTCGAGAGGACGCACCACGCGCTGGTTCCGAAACCTACCCAGGACAGAAAGCCACGCTCTATAATAATTAAATTCCTTCGGTACAGCACAAAGACGCAGATTCTACAAAGGGCCTGGGGTAAGAAGAGAGTGTTTTTTGACGATAAATTAATATATTTCGACCAAGATTACCCCCCACCCCCCGCGGTCCTGCAGAAACGCAAAGAATACTCCGAAGTAAAGCAAGTACTAAAGCAAAAAAAGATTAGATTTCAAACTCCGTACCCTGCTAAACTTCGAGTGTTTTATGACAATGGGACGCGGTTGTACCAGACAGTGGAAGAGGCGACTACAGACATGAAGGCCAGAGGTTTGCCCGTCAGCATCACCAAAACGAGGGAAAGCCTGGCTGAGGAACTGTCCCGCTCCGCTTGGGAAATAGTGCGGGAAACGAGAAGGCAGGAGACGGGAAGAGGCCAAGAGAAATATATCAGGAAGAGATATAAAGGCCAGCATATCAAAAGCTTTCTTCACCACCCTCTCCACATGAGATTCCACCTTCAGGGAACTATGCACCATTATTTCTAGATCACCCTGTTCTACTGCACTCTTCAATGCCCTACCATTCACCATGAATGTCCTATTTTGATTATTCCTACCAAAATGTAGCACCTCACACTTATCAGCATTGAACTCCATCTGCCATCGCTCAGCCCACTCTTCTAACTGGCCTAAATCTCACTGCAAGCCTCTCTCAAATCTCCCCTCGTTCTCCAGGAAATAAAGCCCCAACCTACTCTACCTTGCCCTGTGTTCCCGAAACCCTGGCGACACTCTCGCAAACTTTCCCCGCGCTCTTTCGATCGTACCGGTATCTCTCCCGCGGGCAGGTGACCAGGGCGGCAGGCAATACTCCGAATCGGGTGGCGGCATCGCCTCGTCCAACTTCAGCACAAGTCCTGACTCCTCTGCTCAGCACCTTGCTTTGCAAAGCTCAACGTGCCAAGAGCTCTTTTTCACGGCCCTGCTTACAAGGGATTATGGATCTGTATGCCCGGATCTATAGAACCATAGAACATTACAGCACAGTACAGGCCCTTCAGCCCTCCATGTTGTGCTGACCCATATAATCCTTAAAATAAAGTACTAAACCCACACTACCCCATAACCCTGTAATTTTCATTCATCCATGTGCCTGTCCAAGAGGTTCTTAAATACCCCTAATGTTTTAGCCTCCACCACCATCCCTGGCAAGTCATTCCAGGCACTCACAACCCTCTGTGTAAAAAACTTACCCCTCATGTCCCCCTCTAAACTTCCCTCCCTTAATTTTGTACATATGCCCTCTGGTGTTTGCCCTGGAAAACAGGTACTGACTATCCACCCTATCTATGCCTCTCATAATCTTGTAGACCTCTGTCAAGTCCCCTCTCATCCTTCTACGCTCCAAAGAGAAAAGTCCCAGCTCTGCTAACCTTGCTTCATGTGACTTGTTCTCCAATCCAGGCAACATCCTGGTAAATCTCCTCTGCACCCTCTCCATCGCCTCCACATCCTTCCTATAACGAGGTGACCAGAATTGAACACAATACTCTAAGTGCTGCTGGTCCTTGCTATCCTTGCTAGATAATATCCCTGCTGATATTACGAGAGTGGAGTGGCTCTGCTCCAGGAGGAGGGGAGTGCGAACGGCTGCAGGAACAGGATCATCTCAAGGTGCCTTCACTGCACAGAAACCGCCTGGGACAGCAACCGTGAGCGCTGACCTGCGGAGTCCGCGCTACACCAGAACTGTCTCAGAACCACCTGTCCTCCTCGCACACCCGACTCTCGGAGAAAGGAGCAATAGAATTCATAACAGTGATTAAAAAATTTTAAAATGCCGATTAAAGGACACCGCAAAAGATTTAAGTCACGGCCAGAGACACGACTTGCACGGAGGGGATGGAGGTGGTTCGTGGGAATGAACGCTCTCGCTGAAAATTCCTGTGAATAAAGACACAGAGAAAATTTGGCCGCGGTTCCCTGGAGCGATGGCTTTAATTTATTTTTCATAATATTCTGCAATCTGGCCTTCGTTCAAGTAAAACTTAAGTTTTACGTCAACGCCACTCCCTTCGAACAGTCTGGTGTGGGATTCAGGTCGTCAGGCGGTGAAGGACATTGTCCTCGAGCCAAGGTTGAGAGTTTATTTAAACACTTTATTCCCACAGGGGGAAATTCCTCACCGTGTCGCCCCAATCCCGCGCCCCCAAGCTAAAGATGAAAGATTAAAGCTTTAATTGTCACGTGCACATTCAAAACGCGCGGTGAAGTGAGTGATCGGTGTCAGATCAAATCCACGAGGGTGAAGCCCACAACTGTTACCGCTCGTCCGGAGCCAGCAGCTCGTTAACCATAGCCGGAGAGTGGGAGGGGGCGAGAGCGCTCGCAGGAAGCCCACGCGGTCACGGGGAGAACGTACATCTGAACCCCGACCCCTCAGCTGGCCTTCCTCCGAGATGGACACAATCTCGCGTGCCTCTTGCGCTGGCTGCACTCAGGGCTTCATGCTTTGGCAGCCAGGCCAAACAGGTCAAAGGGCAGAGGGCAGACGAAGAGTGGGTCCACCGGTGACCTCCAGGTTCGGTGGGGAGGGCGGGTGTGGATCCGCTCGGGGCTAACAACCCAGACCGGTCAAACAAAATGGTTCTGCAAACATCAGTGAAGAACCCTTCTGCATCTGAGTGTAACGGTCTTCCTGAGTCTCAGCCAGGGATTTGCACGACTGATAAGTGGTGAAAACTAAGAGGAAGCTACTGACATGACGAAGAAAGCCCTGAGTACCGTTGGAGAGGGAGGACCTTAATCACTGTAGGGCAACGCGAGAGATGGAGGACCTTCATCACTGTAGGGCAACGCGAGAGATGGAGGACCTTCATCACTGTAGGGCACCGCGAGAGATGGAGGACCTTCATCACTGCAGGGCACCATGAGAGATGGATGACCTTCATCACTGTAGGGCACCACTGAGATGGATGACCTTCATCACTGTAGGGCACCATGAGAGATGGAGTACATTCATCACTGTAGGGTAACCTGTGAGATGGATGACCTTCATCACTGTAGGGCACCATGAGAGATGGAGGACCTTCATCACTGTAGGGCACCACGAGAGATGGATGACCTTCATCACTGTAGGGCACCATGAGAGATGGAGTACATTCATCACTGTAGGGCACCATGAGAGATGGATGACCTTCATCACTGTAGGGCACCACGAGAGATGGATGACCTTCATCACTGTAGGGCACCCTTAGAGATGGAGGACCTTCATCACTGTAGGGCACCACGAGAGATGGAGGACCTTCATCACTGTAGGGCACCATGAGAGATGGAGGACCTTCATCACTGTAGGGCACCACGAGAGATGGAGGACCTTCATCACTGTAGGGCACCATGAGAGATGGAGGACCTTCATCACTGTAGGGCACCATGAGAGATGAAAGACCTTCATCACTGTAGGGTACCATGAGACATGGATGACTTTCATCACTGTAGGGCACCATGAGAGATGGAGGACCTTCATCACTGTAGGGCACCATGAGAGATGGAGGACCTTCATCACTGTAGGGCACCATGAGAGATGAATGACCTTCATCACTGTAGGGCACCATCAGAGATGGATGACCTTCATCACTGAAGGGCACCATGAGAGATGATTGATAGATAGATAGATAGATACTTTATTCATCCCCATGAGGAAATTCAACTTTTTTCCAATGTCCCATACACTTGTTGTAGCAAAACTAATTACATACAATACTTAACTCAGTAAAAAATATGATATGCATCTAAATCACTGTCTCAAAAAGCATTAATAATACCTTTTAAAAAGTTCTTAAGTCCTGGCTGTAGAATTGTAAAGCCTAATGGCATTGGGGAGTATTGACCTCTTCATCCTGTCTGAGGAGTATTGCATCGATAGTAACCTGTCGCTGAAACTGCTTCTCTGTCTCTGGATGGTGCTATGTAATGGATGTTCAGAGTTATCCATAATTGACCGTAGCCTACTCAGTGCCCTTCGCTCAGCTACCGATGTTAAACTCTCCAGTACTTTGCCCACGACAGAGCCCGCCTTCCTTACCAGCTTATTAAGACGTGAGGCGTCCCTCTTCTTAATGCTTCCTCCCCAACACGCCACCACAAAGAAGAGGGCGCTCTCCACAACTGACCTATAGAACATCTTCAGCATCTCACTACAGACATGGAATGACGCCAACCTTCTAAGGAAGTACAGTCGCCTCTGTGCCTTCCTGCACAAGGCATCTGTGTTGGCAGTCCAGTCTAGCTTCTCGTCTAACTGTACTCCCAGATACTTGTAGGTCTTAACCTGTTCCACACATTCTCCATTAATGATCACTGGCTCCATATGAGGCCTAGATCCCCTAAAGTCCACCACCATCTCCTTGGTCTTGGTGATATTGAGACGCAGGTAGTTTGAGTTGCACCATATCACAAATTCCTGTATCAGTTTCCTATACTCCTCCTCCTGTCCATTCCTGACACACCACACTATGGCCGTGTCATCAGCGAACTTCTGCACATGGCAGGACTCCGAGTTATATTGGAAGTCTGATGTGTACAGGGTGAACAGGACCGGAGAGAGTACGGTTCCCAGCAGCGTCCCTGCGCTGCTGACCACCGTGTCAGACCTACAGTCTCCCAACCGCACATACTGAGGTCTATCTGTCAAGTATCTGTCAAGATGAATGACCTTCATCACTGTAGGGCACCATGAAAGATGGATGAACTTCATCACTGTAGGGCACCATGAGAGATGGAGGACCTTCATCACTGTAGGGCACCATGAGAGATGAATGACCTTCATCACTGTAGGACACCATGAAAGATGGATTACCTTCATCACTGTAGGGCACCATGAGAGATGGAGTACCTTCATCACTGTAGGGCACCATGAGAGATGGATAAACTTCATCACTGTAGGGCACCATGAGAGATGGATGACCTTCATCACTGTAGGGCACCATGAGAGATGAATGACCTTCATCACTGTAGGGCACCATGAGAGATGGATGACCTTCATCACTGTAGGGCACCATGAGAGATGGAGGACCTTCATCACTGTAGGGCACCATGAGAGATGGATGACCTTCATCACTGTAGGGCACCACGAGAGATGGAAGACCTTCATCACTGTAGGGCACCATGAGAGATGGATGACCTTCATCACTGTAGGGCGCCATGAGAGATGGATGAATAACATCACTGTAGGGCACCATGAGAGATGGAGGACATTCATCACTGTAGGGCACCATGAAAGATCAATGACCTTCATCACAGTAGGGCACCATGAGAGATGAATGACCTTCATCACTGTAGGGCACCATGAGAGATGGATGACCTTCATCACTGTAGGGCACCATGAGAGATGAATGACCTTCATCACTGTAGGGCACCATGAGAGATAGATAGATAGATAGATAGATAGATAGATACTTTATTCATCCCCATGGGGAAATTCAACATTTTTTCCAATGTCCCATACACTTGTTGTAGCAAAAACTCATTACATACAATACTTAACTCAGTAATAATATGATATGCATCTAAATCACTAACTCAAAAAGCATTAATAATAGCTTTAAAAAAAAAAGTTCTTAAGTCCTGGCAGTTGAATTGTAAAGCCTAATGGCATTGGGGAGTATTGACCTCTTCATCCTGTCTGAGGAGCATTGCATCGACAGTAACCTGTCGCTGAAACTGCTTCTCTGTCTCTGGATGGTGCTATGTAGAGGATGTTCAGGGTTTTCCATAATTGACCGTAGCCTACTCAGCGCCCTTCGCTCAGCTACCGATGTTAAACTCTCCAGTACTTTGCCCACGACAGAGCCCGCCTTCCTTATCAGCTTATTAAGACGTGAGGCGTCCTTCTTCTTAATGCTTCCTCCCCAACACGCCATCACAAAGAAGAGGGCGCTCTCAACAACTGACCTATAGAACATCTTCAGCATCTCACTGCAGACATTGAATGACGCCAACCTTCTAAGGAAGTACAGTCGACTCTGTGCCTTCCTGCACAAGGCATCTGTGTTGGCAGTCCAGTCTAGCTTCTCGTCCAACTGTACTCCCAGATACTTGTAGGTCTTAACCTGCTCCACACATTCTCCATTAATGATCACTGGCTCCATATGAGGCCTAGATCTCCTAAAGTCCACCACCATCTCCTTGGTCTTGGTGACATTGAGACGCAGGTAGTTTGAGTTGCACCATGTCACAAAGTCCTGTATCAGTTTCCTATACTCCTCCTCCTGTCCATTCCTGACACAACCCACTATGGCCGTGTCGTCAGCGAACTTCTGCACATGGCAGGACTCCGAGTTATATTGGAAGTCAGATGTGTACAGGGTGAACAGGACCGGAGAGAGTACGGTTCCCTGTGGCGCTCCTGTGCTGCTGACCACTGTGTCAGACCTACAGTCTCCCAACCGCACATACTGAGGTCTATCTGTCAAGTAGTCCACTATCCAATCCACCATGTGAGAGTCTACTCCCATCTCCGTTAGTTTGTGCTTTAAGATCTTGGGCTGGATGGTGTTAAAGGCACTAGAGAAGTCAAGGAATGTAATCCTCACAGCACAACTGACCCCATCTAGGTGAGAGAGTGATTTGTGCAGCAAATACGTGATAGCATCCTCCACTCCCACCACTGTAGGGCCACCTCCATCACTGTAGGGCACCAGGATAGATGGATGACCTTCATCACAGTAGGGAACCATGAGAGATGAATGACCTTCATCACTGTAGGGCACCATGAGAGATGGATGACCTTCATCACTGTAGGGCACCACGAGAGATGGAGGACCTTCATCACTGTAGGGCACCATGAGAGATGGAGGACCTTCATCACTGTAGTGCACCATGAGAGATGAATGACCTTCATCACTGTAGGGCACCATGAAAGATGAATGACCTTCGTCACTGTAGGGCACCATGAGAGATGAATGACCTTCATCACAGTAGGGCACCATGAGAGATGAATGACCTTCATCACTGTAGGGCACCATGAGAGATGAATGACCTTCATCACTGTAGGGCACCATGAGAGATGAATGACCTTCATCACTGTAGGGCACCATGAGAGATGAATGACCTTCATCACTGTAGGGCACCATGAGAGATGGATGACCTTCATCACTGTAGGGCACCACGAGAGATGGAGGACCTTCATCACTGTAGGGCACCATGAGAGATGGAGGACCTTCATCACTGTAGGGCAACATGAGAGATGAATGACCTTCAACACTGTAGGGCACCATGAAAGATGGATGACCTTCATCACTGTAGGGCACCATGAGACATGGATGACCTTCATCAGTGTAGGGCACCCTGAGAGATGGATCCTTCATCACTATTGGGCACCATGAGAGATGGAGGACCTTCAACACTGTACGGCACCATGAGAGATGGATGACCTTCATCACTGTAGGGCACCATGAGAGATGGAGGACCATGATCACTGTAGGGCACCATGAGAGATGGATGACCTTCATCACTGTAGGGCACCACGAGAGATGGATGACCTTCATCACTGTAGGGCACCACGAGAGATGGATGACCTTCATCACTGTAGGGCACCATGAGAGATGAATGAACTTCATCACTGTAGGGCACCATGAGAGATGAATGACCTTCATCACTGTAGGGCACCATGAGAGATGGATGACCTTCATCACTGTAGGGCACCATGAGAGATGGAGGACCTTCATCACTGTAGGGCACCATGAGAGATGGATGACCTTCATCACTGTAGGGCACCATGAGAGATGAATGACCTTCATCACTGTAGGGCACCATGAAAGCTGAATGACCTTCATCACTGTACGGCACCACGAGAGATGGATGACCTTCATCACTGTAGGGCACCATGACAGATGAATGACCTTCATCACTGTAGTGCACCATGAGAGATGAATGACCTTCATCACTGTAGGGCACCATGAAAGATGAATGACCTTCATCACTGTAGTGCACCATGAGAGATGAATGACCTTCATCACTGTAGGGCACCATGAAAGATGAATGACCTTCATCACTGTAGGGCACCATGAGAGATGGATGACCTTCATCACTGTAGGGCACCATGAGAGATGAAAGACCTTCATCACTGTAGGGCACCATGAGAGATGAATGACCTTCATCACAGTAGGGCACCATGAGAGATGAATGACCTTCATCACAGTAGGGAACCATGAGAGATGAATGACCTTCATCACTGTAGGGCACCATGAGAGATGGATGACCTTCATCACTGTAGGGCACCACGAGAGATGGAGGACCTTCATCACTGTAGGGCACCATGAGAGATGGAGGACCTTCATCACTGTAGTGCACCATGAGAGATGAATGACCTTCATCACTGTAGGGCACCATGAAAGATGAATGACCTTCATCACTGTAGGGCACCATGAGAGATGAATGACCTTCATCACTGTAGGGCACCATGAGAGATGAATGACCTTCATCACTGTAGGGCACCATGAGAGATGAATGACCTTCATCACTGTAGGGCACCATGAGAGATGAATGACCTTCATCACTGTAGGGCACCATGAGAGATGAATGACCTTCATCACTGTAGGGCACCATGAGAGATGGATGACCTTCATCACTGTAGGGCACCACGAGAGATGGAGGACCTTCATCACTGTAGGGCACCATGAGAGATGGAGGACCTTCATCACTGTAGGGCAACATGAGAGATGAATGACCTTCAACACTGTAGGGCACCATGAAAGATGGATGACCTTCATCACTGTAGGGCACCATGAGACATGGATGACCTTCATCAGTGTAGGGCACCCTGAGAGATGGATCCTTCATCACTATTGGGCACCATGAGAGATGGAGGACCTTCAACACTGTACGGCACCATGAGAGATGGAGTACATTCATCACTGTAGGGCACCCTGTGAGATGGAAGACCTTCATCACTGTAGGGCAACACGAGAGATGGATGACCTTCATCAGTGTAGGGCACCACTGAGATGGAGTACATTCATCACTGTAGGGCACCATGAGAGATGGATGAACTTCATCACTGTAGGGCACCATGAGAGATGGAGTACATTCATCACTGTAGGGCATCCTGTGAGATGGAAGACCTTCATCACTGTAGGGCACCACGAGAGATGGATGACCTTCATCACTGTAGGGCACCATGAGAGATGAATGACCTTCATCACTGTAGGGCACCATGAAAGATGAATGACCTTCATCACTGTAGTGCACCATGAGAGATGAATGACCTTCATCACTGTAGGGCACCATGAAAGATGAATGACCTTCATCACTGTAGGGCACCATGAGAGATGGATGACCTTCATCACTGTAGGGCACCACAAGAGATGGAGGACCTTCATCACTGTAGGGCACCACGAGAGATGGAGGACCTTCATCACTGTAGGGCACCATGAGAGATGAATGACCTTCATCACTGTAGGGCACCATGAGAGATGAATGACCTTCATCACTGTAGGGCACCATGAGAGATGAATGACCTTCATCACTGTAGGGCACCATGAGAGATGAATTACCTTCATCACTGTAGGGCACCATGAGAGATGAATGACCTTCATCACTGTAGGGCACCATTAGAGATGGATGACCTTCATCACTGTAGGGCACCACGAGAGATGGAGGACCTTCATCACTGTAGGGCACCATGAGAGATGGAGGACCTTCATCACTGTAGGGCAACATGAGAGATGAATGACCTTCAACACTGTAGGGCACCATGAAAGATGGATGACCTTCATCACTGTAGGGCACCATGAGACATGGATGACCTTCATCACTGTAGGGCACCCTGAGAGATGGATCCTTCATCACTATTGGGCACCATGAGAGATGGAGGACCTTCAACACTGTACGGCACCATGAGAGATGGAGTACATTCATCACTGTAGGGCACCCTGTGAGATGGAAGACCTTCATCACTGTAGGGCAACACGAGAGATGGATGACCTTCATCAGTGTAGGGCACCACTGAGATGGAGTACATTCATCACTGTAGGGCACCATGAGAGATGGATGAACTTCATCACTGTAGGGCACCATGAGAGATGGAGTACATTCATCACTGTAGGGCATCCTGTGAGATGGAAGACCTTCATCACTGTAGGGCACCACGAGAGATGGATGACCTTCATCACTGTAGGGCACCATGAGAGATGAATGACCTTCATCACTGTAGGGCACCATGAAAGATGAATGACCTTCATCACTGTAGTGCACCATGAGAGATGAATGACCTTCATCACTGTAGGGCACCATGAAAGATGAATGACCTTCATCACTGTAGGGCACCATGAGAGATGGATGACCTTCATCACTGTAGGGCACCACAAGAGATGGAGGACCTTCATCACTGTAGGGCACCACGAGAGATGGAGGACCTTCATCACTGTAGGGCACCATGAGAGATGAATGACCTTCATCACTGTAGGGCACCATGAGAGATGAATGACCTCCATCACTGTAGGGCACCATGAGAGATGAATGACCTTCATCACTGTAGGGCACCACGAGAGATGGATGACCTTCATCACTGTAGGGCACCACGAGAGATGGAGGACCTTCATCACTGTAGGGCACCATGAGAGATGGAGGACCTTCATCGCTGTAGTGCACCATGAGAGATGAATGACCTTCATCACTGTAGGGCACCATGAAAGATGAATGACCTTCATCACTGTAGGGCACCACAAGAGATGGAGGACCTTCATCACTGTAGGGCACCATGAGAGATGGAGGACCTTCATCACTGTAGGGCAACATGAGAGATGAATGACCTTCATCACTGTAGGGCACCATGAAAGATGGATGACCTTCATCACTGTAGGGCAGCATGAGACATGGATGACCTTCATCACTGTAGGGCACCCTGAGAGATGGATCCTTCATCACTATTGGGCACCATGAGAGATGGAGGACCTTCAACACTGTACGGCACCATGAGAGATGGAGTACATTCATCACTGTAGGGCACCCTGTGAGATGGAAGACCTTCATCACTGTAGGGCACCACGAGAGATGGATGACCTTCATCACTGTAGGGCACCACTGAGATGGAGTACATTCATCACTGTAGGGCACCATGAGAGATGGATGACCGTCATCACTGTAGGGCACCATGAGAGATGGAGTACATTCATCACTGTAGGGCATCCTGTGAGATGGAAGACCTTCATCACTGTAGGGCACCACGAGAGATGGATGACCTTCATCACTGTAGGGCACCATGAGAGATGGAGTACATTCATCACTGTATGGCACCATGAGAGATGGATGACCTTCATCACTGTAGGGCACCACGAGAGATGGATGACCTTCAACACTGTAGGGCACCACGAGAGATGGATGACCTTCATCACTGTAGGGCACCCTTACAGATGGAGGACCTTCATCACTGTAGGGCACCACGAGAGATGGAGGACCTTCATCACTGTAGGGCACCATGAGAGATGGAGGACCTTCATCACTGTAGGGCACCATGAGAGATGGATGACCTTCATCACTGTAGGGCACCATGAGAGATGAATGACCTTCATCACTGAAGGGCACCATGAGAGATGATAGATAGATAGATAGATACTTTATTCATCCCCCATGAAGAAATTCAACTTTTTTCCAATGTCCCATACACTTGTTGTAGCAAAACTAATTACATACAATATTTAACTCAGTAAAAAATATGATCTGCATCTAAATCACTATCTCAAAAAGAATTAATGACAGCTTTTAAAAAGTTCTTAAGTCCTGGCGGTAGAATTGTAAAGCCTAATGGCATTGGGGAGTATTGACCTCTTCATCCTGTCTGAGGAGTATTGCATCGATAGTAACCTGTCGCTGAAACTGCTTCTCTGTCTCTGGATGGTGCTATGTAATGGATGTTCAGAGTTATCCATAATTGACCGTAGCCTACTCAGTGCCCTTCGCTCAGCTACCGATGTTAAACTCTCCAGTACTTTGCCCACGACAGAGCCCGCCTTCCTTACCAGCTTATTAAGACGTGAGGAGTCCCTCTTCTTAATGCTTCCTCCCCAACACGCCACCACAAAGAAGAGGGCGCTCTCCACAACTGACCTATAGAACATCTTCAGCATCTCACTACAGACATGGAATGACGCCAACCTTCTAAGGAAGTACAGTCGCCTCTGTGCCTTCCTGCACAAGGCATCTGTGTTGGCAGTCCAGTCTAGCTTCTCGTCTAACTGTACTCCCAGATACTTGTAGGTCTTAACCTGTTCCACACATTCTCCATTAATGATCACTGGCTCCATATGAGGCCTAGATCTCCTAAAGTCCACCACCATCTCCTTGGTCTTGGTGATATTGAGACGCAGGTAGTTTGAGTTGCACCATATCACAAATTCCTGTATCAGTTTCCTATACTCCTCCTCCTGTCCATTCCTGACACACCAGACTATGGCCGTGTCATCAGCGAACTTCTGCACATGGCAGGACTCCGAGTTATATTGGAAGTCTGATGCGTACAGGGTGAACAGGACCGGAGAGAGTACGGTTCCCAGCAGCGTCCCTGCGCTGCTGACCACCGTGTCAGACCTACAGTCTCCCAACCGCACATACTGAGGTCTATCTGTCAAGTATCTGTCAAGATGAATGACCTTCATCACTGTAGGGCACCATGAAAGATGGATGACCTTCATCACTGTAGGGCACCATGAGAGATGAATGACCTTCATCACTGTACGGCACCACGAAAGATGGATGACCTTCATCACTGTAGGGCACCACGAGAGATGGAGGACCTTCATCACTGTAGGGCACCATGAGAGAAGAATGACCTTCATCACTGTAGGGCAACATGAGAGATGGAGGACCTTCATCACTGTAGGGCACCATGAGAGATGGATAAACTTAATCACTGTAGGGCACCATGAGAGATGGATGACCTTCATCACTGTAGGGCACCATGAGAGATGGAGTACATTCATCACTGTAGGGCATCCTGTGAGATGGAAGACCTTCATCACTGTAGGGCACCACGAGAGATGGATGACCTTCATCACTGTAGGGCACCATGAGAGATGAATGACCTTCATCACTGTAGGGCACCATGAAAGATGAATGACCTTCATCACTGTAGTGCACCATGAGAGATGAATGACCTTCATCACTGTAGGGCACCATGAAAGATGAATGACCTTCATCACTGTAGGGCACCATGAGAGATGGATGACCTTCATCACTGTAGGGCACCATGAGAGATGAATGACCTTCATCAGTGTAGTGCACAATGAGAGATGAATGACCTTCATCACTGTAGGGCACCATGAAAGATGAATGACCTTCATCACTGTAGTGCACCATGAGAGATGAATGACCTTCATCACTGTAGGGCACAATGAAAGATGAATGACCTTCATCACTGTAGTGCACCATGAGAGATGGATGACCTTCATCACTGTAGGGCACCACGAGAGATGGAGGACCTTCATCACTGTAGGGCACCACGAGAGATGGAGGACCTTCATCACTGTAGAGCACCATGAGAGATGAATGACCTTCATCACTGTAGGACACCATGAGAGATGAATGACCTTCATCACTGTAGGGCACCAAGAGAGATGAATGACCTTCATCACTGTAGGGCACCATGAGAGATGGATGACCTTCATCACTGTAGGGCACCACGACAGATGGAGGACCTTCATCACTGTAGGGCACCATGAGAGATGGAGGACCTTCATCACTGTAGGGCAACATGAGAGATGAATGACCTTCATCACTGTAGGGCACCATGAAAGATGGATGACCTTCATCACTGTAGGGCACCCTGAGAGATGGATCCTTCATCACTATTGGGCACCATGAGAGATGGAGGACCTTCAACACTGTACGGCACCATGAGAGATGGAGTACATTCATCACTGTAGGGCACCCTGTGAGATGGAAGACCTTCATCACTGTAGGGCACCACGAGAGATGGATGACCTTCATCACTGTAGGGCACCACTGAGATGGAGTACATTCATCACTGTAGGGCACCATGAGAGACGGATGACCTTCATCACTGTAGGGCACCATGAGAGATGGAGTACATTCATCACTGTAGGGCATCCTGTGAGATGGAAGACCTTCATCACTGTAGGGCACCACGAGAGATGGATGACCTTCATCACTGTAGGGCACCATGAGGGATGGAGTACGACTATGGCCGTGTCGTCAGCGAACTTCTGCACATGGCAGGACTCCGAGTTATATTGGAAGTCAGATGTGTACAGGGTGAACAGGACCGGAGAGAGTACGGTTCCCTGTGGCGCTCCTGTGCTGCTGACCACTGTGTCAGACCTACAGTCTCCCAACCGCACATACTGAGGTCTATCTGTCAAGTAGTCCACTATCCAATCCACCATGTGAGAGTCTACTCCCATCTCCGTTAGTTTGTGCTTTAAGATCTTGGGCTGGATGGTGTTAAAGGCACTAGAGAAGTCAAGGAATGTAATCCTCACAGCACAACTGACCCCATCTAGGTGAGAGAGTGATTTGTGCAGCAAATACGTGATAGCATCCTCCACTCCCACCACTGTAGGGCCACCTCCATCACTGTAGGGCACCAGGATAGATGGATGACCTTCATCACAGTAGGGAACCATGAGAGATGAATGACCTTCATCACTGTAGGGCACCATGAGAGATGGATGACCTTCATCACTGTAGGGCACCACGAGAGATGGAGGACCTTCATCACTGTAGGGCACCATGAGAGATGGAGGACCTTCATCACTGTAGTGCACCATGAGAGATGAATGACCTTCATCACTGTAGGGCACCATGAAAGATGAATGACCTTCGTCACTGTAGGGCACCATGAGAGATGAATGACCTTCATCACAGTAGGGCACCATGAGAGATGAATGACCTTCATCACTGTAGGGCACCATGAGAGATGAATGACCTTCATCACTGTAGGGCACCATGAGAGATGAATGACCTTCATCACTGTAGGGCACCATGAGAGATGAATGACCTTCATCACTGTAGGGCACCATGAGAGATGGATGACCTTCATCACTGTAGGGCACCACGAGAGATGGAGGACCTTCATCACTGTAGGGCACCATGAGAGATGGAGGACCTTCATCACTGTAGGGCAACATGAGAGATGAATGACCTTCAACACTGTAGGGCACCATGAAAGATGGATGACCTTCATCACTGTAGGGCACCATGAGACATGGATGACCTTCATCAGTGTAGGGCACCCTGAGAGATGGATCCTTCATCACTATTGGGCACCATGAGAGATGGAGGACCTTCAACACTGTACGGCACCATGAGAGATGGATGACCTTCATCACTGTAGGGCACCATGAGAGATGGAGGACCATGATCACTGTAGGGCACCATGAGAGATGGATGACCTTCATCACTGTAGGGCACCACGAGAGATGGATGACCTTCATCACTGTAGGGCACCACGAGAGATGGATGACCTTCATCACTGTAGGGCACCATGAGAGATGAATGAACTTCATCACTGTAGGGCACCATGAGAGATGAATGACCTTCATCACTGTAGGGCACCATGAGAGATGGAGGACCTTCATCACTGTAGGGCACCATGAGAGATGGATGACCTTCATCACTGTAGGGCACCATGAGAGATGAATGACCTTCATCACTGTAGGGCACCATGAAAGCTGAATGACCTTCATCACTGTACGGCACCACGAGAGATGGATGACCTTCATCACTGTAGGGCACCATGACAGATGAATGACCTTCATCACTGTAGTGCACCATGAGAGATGAATGACCTTCATCACTGTAGGGCACCATGAAAGATGGAGGACCTTCATCACTGTAGGGCACCATGAGAGATGGATGACCTTCATCACTGTAGGGCACCATGAGAGATGAATGACCTTCATCACTGTAGGGCACCATGAAAGCTGAATGACCTTCATCACTGTACGGCACCACGAGAGATGGATGACCTTCATCACTGTAGGGCACCATGACAGATGAATGACCTTCATCACTGTAGTGCACCATGAGAGATGAATGACCTTCATCACTGTAGGGCACCATGAAAGATGAATGACCTTCATCACTGTAGTGCACCATGAGAGATGAATGACCTTCATCACTGTAGGGCACCATGAAAGATGAATGACCTTCATCACTGTAGGGCACCATGAGAGATGGATGACCTTCATCACTGTAGGGCACCATGAGAGATGAATGACCTTCATCACTGTAGGGCAACATGAGAGATGAATGAACAACATCACTGTAGGGCACCATGAGAGATGAATGACCTTCATCACAGTAGGGAACCATGAGAGATGAATGACCTTCATCACTGTAGGGCACCATGAGAGATGGATGACCTTCATCACTGTAGGGCACCACGAGAGATGGAGGACCTTCATCACTGTAGGGCACCATGAGAGATGGAGGACCTTCATCACTGTAGTGCACCATGAGAGATGAATGACCTTCATCACTGTAGGGCACCATGATAGATGAATGACCTTCATCACTGTAGGGCACCATGAGAGATGAATGACCTTCATCACTGTAGGGCACCATGAGAGATGAATGACCTTCATCACTGTAGGGCACCATGAGAGATGAATGACCTTCATCACTGTAGGGCACCATGAGAGATGAATGACCTTCATCACTGTAGGGCACCATGAGAGATGAATGACCTTCATCACTGTAGGGCACCATGAGAGATGGATGACCTTCATCACTGTAGGGCACCACGAGAGATGGAGGACCTTCATCACTGTAGGGCACCATGAGAGATGGAGGACCTTCATCACTGTAGGGCAACATGAGAGATGAATGACCTTCAACACTGTAGGGCACCATGAAAGATGGATGACCTTCATCACTGTAGGGCACCATGAGACATGGATGACCTTCATCAGTGTAGGGCACCCTGAGAGATGGATCCTTCATCACTATTGGGCACCATGAGAGATGGAGGACCTTCAACACTGTACGGCACCATGAGAGATGGAGTACATTCATCACTGTAGGGCACCCTGTGAGATGGAAGACCTTCATCACTGTAGGGCAACACGAGAGATGGATGACCTTCATCAGTGTAGGGCACCACTGAGATGGAGTACATTCATCACTGTAGGGCACCATGAGAGATGGATGAACTTCATCACTGTAGGGCACCATGAGAGATGGAGTACATTCATCACTGTAGGGCATCCTGTGAGATGGAAGACCTTCATCACTGTAGGGCACCACGAGAGATGGATGACCTTCATCACTGTAGGGCACCATGAGAGATGAATGACCTTCATCACTGTAGGGCACCATGAAAGATGAATGACCTTCATCACTGTAGGGCACCATGAAAGATGAATGACCTTCATCACTGTAGGGCACCATGAGAGATGGATGACCTTCATCACTGTAGGGCACCACAAGAGATGGAGGACCTTCATCACTGTAGGGCACCACGAGAGATGGAGGACCTTCATCACTGTAGGGCACCATGAGAGATGAATGACCTTCATCACTGTAGGGCACCATGAGAGATGAATGACCTTCATCACTGTAGGGCACCATGAGAGATGAATGACCTTCATCACTGTAGGGCACCATGAGAGATGAATGACCTTCATCACTGTAGGGCACCATGAGAGATGAATGACCTTCATCACTGTAGGGCACCATGAGAGATGGATGACCTTCATCACTGTAGGGCACCACGAGAGATGGAGGACCTTCATCACTGTAGGGCACCATGAGAGATGGAGGACCTTCATCACTGTAGGGCAACATGAGAGATGAATGACCTTCAACACTGTAGGGCACCATGAAAGATGGATGACCTTCATCACTGTAGGGCACCATGAGACATGGATGACCTTCATCACTGTAGGGCACCCTGAGAGATGGATCCTTCATCACTATTGGGCACCATGAGAGATGGAGGACCTTCAACACTGTACGGCACCATGAGAGATGGAGTACATTCATCACTGTAGGGCACCCTGTGAGATGGAAGACCTTCATCACTGTAGGGCAACACGAGAGATGGATGACCTTCATCAGTGTAGGGCACCACTGAGATGGAGTACATTCATCACTGTAGGGCACCATGAGAGATGGATGAACTTCATCACTGTAGGGCACCATGAGAGATGGAGTACATTCATCACTGTAGGGCATCCTGTGAGATGGAAGACCTTCATCACTGTAGGGCACCACGAGAGATGGATGACCTTCATCACTGTAGGGCACCATGAGAGATGAATGACCTTCATCACTGTAGGGCACCATGAAAGATGAATGACCTTCATCACTGTAGTGCACCATGAGAGATGAATGACCTTCATCACTGTAGGGCACCATGAAAGATGAATGACCTTCATCACTGTAGGGCACCATGAGAGATGGATGACCTTCATCACTGTAGGGCACCACAAGAGATGGAGGACCTTCATCACTGTAGGGCACCACGAGAGATGGAGGACCTTCATCACTGTAGGGCACCATGAGAGATGAATGACCTTCATCACTGTAGGGCACCATGAGAGATGAATGACCTCCATCACTGTAGGGCACCATGAGAGATGAATGACCTTCATCACTGTAGGGCACCACGAGAGATGGATGACCTTCATCACTGTAGGGCACCACGAGAGATGGAGGACCTTCATCACTGTAGGGCACCATGAGAGATGGAGGACCTTCATCGCTGTAGTGCACCATGAGAGATGAATGACCTTCATCACTGTAGGGCACCATGAAAGATGAATGACCTTCATCACTGTAGGGCTCCACAAGAGATGGAGGACCTTCATCACTGTAGGGCACCATGAGAGATGGAGGACCTTCATCACTGTAGGGCAACATGAGAGATGAATGACCTTCATCACTGTAGGGCACCATGAAAGATGGATGACCTTCATCACTGTAGGGCAGCATGAGACATGGATGACCTTCATCACTGTAGGGCACCCTGAGAGATGGATCCTTCATCACTATTGGGCACCATGAGAGATGGAGGACCTTCAACACTGTACGGCACCATGAGAGATGGAGTACATTCATCACTGTAGGGCACCCTGTGAGATGGAAGACCTTCATCACTGTAGGGCACCACGAGAGATGGATGACCTTCATCACTGTAGGGCACCACTGAGATGGAGTACATTCATCACTGTAGGGCACCATGAGAGATGGATGACCGTCATCACTGTAGGGCACCATGAGAGATGGAGTACATTCATCACTGTAGGGCATCCTGTGAGATGGAAGACCTTCATCACTGTAGGGCACCACGAGAGATGGATGACCTTCATCACTGTAGGGCACCATGAGAGATGGAGTACATTCATCACTGTATGGCACCATGAGAGATGGATGACCTTCATCACTGTAGGGCACCACGAGAGATGGATGACCTTCAACACTGTAGGGCACCACGAGAGATGGATGACCTTCATCACTGTAGGGCACCCTTACAGATGGAGGACCTTCATCACTGTAGGGCACCACGAGAGATGGAGGACCTTCATCACTGTAGGGCACCATGAGAGATGGAGGACCTTCATCACTGTAGGGCACCATGAGAGATGGATGACCTTCATCACTGTAGGGCACCATGAGAGATGAATGACCTTCATCACTGAAGGGCACCATGAGAGATGATAGATAGATAGATAGATACTTTATTCATCCCCCATGAAGAAATTCAACTTTTTTCCAATGTCCCATACACTTGTTGTAGCAAAACTAATTACATACAATATTTAACTCAGTAAAAAATATGATCTGCATCTAAATCACTATCTCAAAAAGAATTAATGACAGCTTTTAAAAAGTTCTTAAGTCCTGGCGGTAGAATTGTAAAGCCTAATGGCATTGGGGAGTATTGACCTCTTCATCCTGTCTGAGGAGTATTGCATCGATAGTAACCTGTCGCTGAAACTGCTTCTCTGTCTCTGGATGGTGCTATGTAATGGATGTTCAGAGTTATCCATAATTGACCGTAGCCTACTCAGTGCCCTTCGCTCAGCTACCGATGTTAAACTCTCCAGTACTTTGCCCACGACAGAGCCCGCCTTCCTTACCAGCTTATTAAGACGTGAGGAGTCCCTCTTCTTAATGCTTCCTCCCCAACACGCCACCACAAAGAAGAGGGCGCTCTCCACAACTGACCTATAGAACATCTTCAGCATCTCACTACAGACATGGAATGACGCCAACCTTCTAAGGAAGTACAGTCGCCTCTGTGCCTTCCTGCACAAGGCATCTGTGTTGGCAGTCCAGTCTAGCTTCTCGTCTAACTGTACTCCCAGATACTTGTAGGTCTTAACCTGTTCCACACATTCTCCATTAATGATCACTGGCTCCATATGAGGCCTAGATCTCCTAAAGTCCACCACCATCTCCTTGGTCTTGGTGATATTGAGACGCAGGTAGTTTGAGTTGCACCATATCACAAATTCCTGTATCAGTTTCCTATACTCCTCCTCCTGTCCATTCCTGACACACCAGACTATGGCCGTGTCATCAGCGAACTTCTGCACATGGCAGGACTCCGAGTTATATTGGAAGTCTGATGCGTACAGGGTGAACAGGACCGGAGAGAGTACGGTTCCCAGCAGCGTCCCTGCGCTGCTGACCACCGTGTCAGACCTACAGTCTCCCAACCGCACATACTGAGGTCTATCTGTCAAGTATCTGTCAAGATGAATGACCTTCATCACTGTAGGGCACCATGAAAGATGGATGACCTTCATCACTGTAGGGCACCATGAGAGATGAATGACCTTCATCACTGTACGGCACCACGAAAGATGGATGACCTTCATCACTGTAGGGCACCACGAGAGATGGAGGACCTTCATCACTGTAGGGCACCATGAGAGAAGAATGACCTTCATCACTGTAGGGCAACATGAGAGATGGAGTACATTCATCACTGTAGGGCATCCTGTGAGATGGAAGACCTTCATCACTGTAGGGCACCACGAGAGATGGATGACCTTCATCACTGTAGGGCACCATGAGAGATGAATGACCTTCATCACTGTAGGGCACCATGAAAGATGAATGACCTTCATCACTGTAGTGCACCATGAGAGATGAATGACCTTCATCACTGTAGGGCACCATGAAAGATGAATGACCTTCATCACTGTAGGGCACCATGAGAGATGGATGACCTTCATCACTGTAGGGCACCATGAGAGATGAATGACCTTCATCAGTGTAGTGCACAATGAGAGATGAATGACCTTCATCACTGTAGGGCACCATGAAAGATGAATGACCTTCATCACTGTAGTGCACCATGAGAGATGAATGACCTTCATCACTGTAGGGCACAATGAAAGATGAATGACCTTCATCACTGTAGTGCACCATGAGAGATGGATGACCTTCATCACTGTAGGGCACCACGAGAGATGGAGGACCTTCATCACTGTAGGGCACCACGAGAGATGGAGGACCTTCATCACTGTAGAGCACCATGAGAGATGAATGACCTTCATCACTGTAGGACACCATGAGAGATGAATGACCTTCATCACTGTAGGGCACCATGAGAGATGAATGACCTTCATCACTGTAGGGCACCAAGAGAGATGAATGACCTTCATCACTGTAGGGCACCATGAGAGATGGATGACCTTCATCACTGTAGGGCACCACGACAGATGGAGGACCTTCATCACTGTAGGGCACCATGAGAGATGGAGGACCTTCATCACTGTAGGGCAACATGAGAGATGAATGACCTTCATCACTGTAGGGCACCATGAAAGATGGATGACCTTCATCACTGTAGGGCACCCTGAGAGATGGATCCTTCATCACTATTGGGCACCATGAGAGATGGAGGACCTTCAACACTGTACGGCACCATGAGAGATGGAGTACATTCATCACTGTAGGGCACCCTGTGAGATGGAAGACCTTCATCACTGTAGGGCACCACGAGAGATGGATGACCTTCATCACTGTAGGGCACCACTGAGATGGAGTACATTCATCACTGTAGGGCACCATGAGAGACGGATGACCTTCATCACTGTAGGGCACCATGAGAGATGGAGTACATTCATCACTGTAGGGCATCCTGTGAGATGGAAGACCTTCATCACTGTAGGGCACCACGAGAGATGGATGACCTTCATCACTGTAGGGCACCATGAGGGATGGAGTACATTCATCACTGTATGGCACCATGAGAGATGGATGACCTTCATCACTGTAGGGCACCACGAGAGATGGATGACCTTCATCACTGTAGGGCACCACGAGAGATGGATGACCTTCATCACTGTAGGGCACCCTTAGAGATGGAGGACCTTCATCACTGTAGGGCACCACGAGAGATGGAGGACCTTCATCACTGTAGGGCACCATGAGAGATGGAGGACCTTCATCACTGTAGGGCACCATGAGAGATGGATGACCTTCATCACTGTAGGGCACCATGAGAGATGGATGACCTTCATCACTGAAGGGCACCATGAGAGATGATAGATAGATAGATAGATAGATACTTTATTCATCCCCATGAGGAAATTCAACTTTTTTCCAATGTCCCATACACTTGTTGTAGCAAAACTAATTACATACAATACTTAACTCAGTAAAAAATATGATCTGCATCTAAATCAATATCTCAAAAAGAATTAATGATCGCTTTTAAAAAGTTCTTTAGTCCTGGCGGTAGAATTGTAAAGCCCAATGGCATTGGGGAGTATTGACCTCTTCATCCTGTCTGAGGAGTATTGCATCGATAGTAACCTGTCGCTGAAACTGCTTCTCTGTCTCTGGATGGTGCTATGTAATGGATGTTCAGAGTTATCCATAATTGACCGTAGCCTACTCAGTGCCCTTCGCTCAGCTACCGATGTTAAACTCTCCAGTACTTTGCCCACGACAGAGCCCGTCTTCCTTACCAGCTTATTAAGACGTGAGGCGTCCCTCTTCTTAATGCTTCCTCCCCAACACGCCACCACAAAGAAGAGGGCGCTCTCCACAACTGACCTATAGAACATCTTCAGCATCTCACTACAGACATGGAATGACGCCAACCTTCTAAGGAAGTACAGTCGCCTCTGTGCCTTCCTTCACAAGGCATCTGTGTTGGCAGTCCAGTCTAGCTTCTCGTCTAACTGTACTCCCAGATACTTGTAGGTCTTAACCTGTTCCACACATTCTCCATTAATGATCACTGGCTCCATATGAGGCCTAGATCTCCTAAAGTCCACCACCATCTCCTTGGTCTTGGTGATATTGAGACGCAGGTAGTTTGAGTTGCACCATATCACAAATTCCTGTATCAGTTTCCTATACTCCTCCTCCTGTCCATTCCTGACACACCAGACTATGGCCGTGTCATCAGCGAACTTCTGCACATGGCAGGACTCCGAGTTATATTGGAAGTCTGATGCGTACAGGGTGAACAGGACCGGAGAGAGTACGGTTCCCAGCAGCGTCCCTGCGCTGCTGACCACCGTGTCAGACCTACAGTCTCCCAACCGCACATACTGAGGTCTATCTGTCAAGTATCTGTCAAGATGAATGACCTTCATCACTGTAGGGCACCATGAAAGATGGAGGACCTTCATCACTGTAGGGCAACATGAGAGATGAATGACCTTCATCACTGTAGGGCACCATGAAAGATGGATGACCTTCATCACTGTAGGGCACCCTGAGAGATGAATGACCTTCATCACTGTAGGGCACCATGAGAGATGAATGACCTTCAACACTGTAGGGCACCATGAGAGATGGATGACCTTCATCACTGTAGGGCACCACGAGAGATGGAGGACCTTCATCACTGTAGGGCACCATGAGAGATGGAGGACCTTCATCACTGTAGTGCACCATGAGAGATCAATGACCTTCATCACTGTAGGGCACCATGAAAGATGAATGACCTTCATCACTGTAGGGCACCATGAGAGATGGAGGACCTTCATCACTGTAGGGCACCATGAGAGATGGAGGACCTTCATCACTGTAGGGCAACATGAGAGATGAATGACCTTCATCACTGTAGGGCACCATGAAAGATGGATGACCTTCATCACTGTAGGGCACCCTGAGAGATGGATCCTTCATCACTATTGGGCACCATGAGAGATGGAGGACCTTCAACACTGTACGGCACCATGAGAGATGGAGTACATTCATCACTGTAGGGCACCCTGTGAGATGGAAGACCTTCATCACTGTAGGGCACCACGAGAGATGGATGACCTTCATCACTGTAGGGCACCACTGAGATGGAGTACATTCATCACTGTAGGGCACCATGAGAGACGGATGACCTTCATCACTGTAGGGCACCATGAGAGATGGAGTACATTCATCACTGTAGGGCATCCTGTGAGATGGAAGACCTTCATCACTGTAGGGCACCACGAGAGATGGATGACCTTCATCACTGTAGGGCACCATGAGGGATGGAGTACATTCATCACTGTATGGCACCATGAGAGATGGATGACCTTCATCACTGTAGGGCACCACGAGAGATGGATGACCTTCATCACTGTAGGGCACCACGAGAGATGGATGACCTTCATCACTGTAGGGCACCCTTAGAGATGGAGGACCTTCATCACTGTAGGGCACCACGAGAGATGGAGGACCTTCATCACTGTAGGGCACCATGAGAGATGGAGGACCTTCATCACTGTAGGGCACCATGAGAGATGGATGACCTTCATCACTGTAGGGCACCATGAGAGATGGATGACCTTCATCACTGAAGGGCACCATGAGAGATGATAGATAGATAGATAGATAGATACTTTATTCATCCCCATGAGGAAATTCAACTTTTTTCCAATGTCCCATACACTTGTTGTAGCAAAACTAATTACATACAATACTTAACTCAGTAAAAAATATGATCTGCATCTAAATCAATATCTCAAAAAGAATTAATGATCGCTTTTAAAAAGTTCTTTAGTCCTGGCGGTAGAATTGTAAAGCCCAATGGCATTGGGGAGTATTGACCTCTTCATCCTGTCTGAGGAGTATTGCATCGATAGTAACCTGTCGCTGAAACTGCTTCTCTGTCTCTGGATGGTGCTATGTAATGGATGTTCAGAGTTATCCATAATTGACCGTAGCCTACTCAGTGCCCTTCGCTCAGCTACCGATGTTAAACTCTCCAGTACTTTGCCCACGACAGAGCCCGTCTTCCTTACCAGCTTATTAAGACGTGAGGCGTCCCTCTTCTTAATGCTTCCTCCCCAACACGCCACCACAAAGAAGAGGGCGCTCTCCACAACTGACCTATAGAACATCTTCAGCATCTCACTACAGACATGGAATGACGCCAACCTTCTAAGGAAGTACAGTCGCCTCTGTGCCTTCCTTCACAAGGCATCTGTGTTGGCAGTCCAGTCTAGCTTCTCGTCTAACTGTACTCCCAGATACTTGTAGGTCTTAACCTGTTCCACACATTCTCCATTAATGATCACTGGCTCCATATGAGGCCTAGATCTCCTAAAGTCCACCACCATCTCCTTGGTCTTGGTGATATTGAGACGCAGGTAGTTTGAGTTGCACCATATCACAAATTCCTGTATCAGTTTCCTATACTCCTCCTCCTGTCCATTCCTGACACACCAGACTATGGCCGTGTCATCAGCGAACTTCTGCACATGGCAGGACTCCGAGTTATATTGGAAGTCTGATGCGTACAGGGTGAACAGGACCGGAGAGAGTACGGTTCCCAGCAGCGTCCCTGCGCTGCTGACCACCGTGTCAGACCTACAGTCTCCCAACCGCACATACTGAGGTCTATCTGTCAAGTATCTGTCAAGATGAATGACCTTCATCACTGTAGGGCACCATGAAAGATGGATGACCTTCATCACTGTAGGGCACCATGAGAGATGAATGACCTTCATCACTGTACGGCACCACGAAAGATGGATGACCTTCATCACTGTAGGGCACCACGAGAGATGGAGGACCTTCATCACTGTAGGGCACCATGAGAGATGAATGACCTTCATCACTGTAGGGCAACATGAGAGATGGAGGACCTTCATCACTGTAGGGCACCATGAGAGATGGATAAACTTAATCACTGTAGGGCACCATCAGAGATGGATGACCTTCATCACTGTAGGGCACCATGAGAGATGGAGTACATTCATCACTGTAGGGCATCCTGTGAGATGGAAGACCTTCATCACTGTAGGGCACCACGAGAGATGGATGACCTTCATCACTGTAGGGCACCATGAGAGATGAATGACCTTCATCACTGTAGGGCACCATGAAAGATGAATGACCTTCATCACTGTAGTGCACCATGAGAGATGAATGACCTTCATCACTGTAGGGCACCATGAAAGATGAATGACCTTCATTACTGTAGGGCACCATGAGAGATGGATGACCTTCATCACTGTAGCGCACCATGAGAGATGAATGACCTTCATCACTGTAGTGCACCATGAGAGATGAATGACCTTCATCACTGTAGGGCACCATGAAAGATGAATGACCTTCATCACTGTAGTGCACCATGAGAGATGAATGACCTTCATCACTGTAGGGCACCATGAAAGATGAATGACCTTCATCACTGTAGTGCACCATGAGAGATGGATGACCTTCATCACTGTAGGGCAACACGAGAGATGGAGGACCTTCATCACTGTAGGGCACCACGAGAGATGGAGGACCTTCATCACTGTAGAGCACCATGAGAGATGAATGACCTTCATCACTGTAGGACACCATGAGAGATGAATGACCTTCATCACTGTAGGGCACCATGAGAGATGAATGACCTTCATCACTGTAGGGCACCAAGAGAGATGAATGACCTTCATCACTGTAGGGCACCATGAGAGATGGATGACCTTCATCACTGTAGGGCACCACGACAGATGGAGGACCTTCATCACTGTAGGGCACCATGAGAGATGGAGGACCTTCATCACTGTAGGGCAACATGAGAGATGAATGACCTTCATCACTGTAGGGCACCATGAAAGATGGATGACCTTCATCACTGTAGGGCACCCTGAGAGATGGATCCTTCATCACTATTGGGCACCATGAGAGATGGAGGACCTTCAACACTGTACGGCACCATGAGAGATGGAGTACATTCATCACTGTAGGGCACCCTGTGAGATGGAAGACCTTCATCACTGTAGGGCACCACGAGAGATGGATGACCTTCATCACTGTAGGGCACCACTGAGATGGAGTACATTCATCACTGTAGGGCACCATGAGAGATGGATGACCTTCATCACTGTAGGGCACCATGAGAGATGGAGTACATTCATCACTGTAGGGCATCCTGTGAGATGGAAGACCTTCATCACTGTAGGGCACCACGAGAGATGGATGACCTTCATCACTGTAGGGCACCATGAGGGATGGAGTACATTCATCACTGTATGGCACCATGAGAGATGGATGACCTTCATCACTGTAGGGCACCACGAGAGATGGATGACCTTCATCACTGTAGGGCACCACGAGAGATGGATGACCTTCATCACTGTAGGGCACCCTTAGAGATGGAGGACCTTCATCACTGTAGGGCACCACGAGAGATGGAGGACCTTCATCACTGTAGGGCACCATGAGAGATGGAGGACCTTCATCACTGTAGGGCACCATGAGAGATGGATGACCTTCATCACTGTAGGGCACCATGAGAGATGGATGACCTTCATCACTGAAGGGCACCATGAGAGATGATAGATAGATAGATAGATAGATACTTTATTCATCCCCATGAGGAAATTCAACTTTTTTCCAATGTCCCATACACTTGTTGTAGCAAAACTAATTACATACAATACTTAACTCAGTAAAAAATATGATCTGCATCTAAATCAATATCTCAAAAAGAATTAATGATCGCTTTTAAAAAGTTCTTTAGTCCTGGCGGTAGAATTGTAAAGCCCAATGGCATTGGGGAGTATTGACCTCTTCATCCTGTCTGAGGAGTATTGCATCGATAGTAACCTGTCGCTGAAACTGCTTCTCTGTCTCTGGATGGTGCTATGTAATGGATGTTCAGAGTTATCCATAATTGACCGTAGCCTACTCAGTGCCCTTCGCTCAGCTACCGATGTTAAACTCTCCAGTACTTTGCCCACGACAGAGCCCGTCTTCCTTACCAGCTTATTAAGACGTGAGGCGTCCCTCTTCTTAATGCTTCCTCCCCAACACGCCACCACAAAGAAGAGGGCGCTCTCCACAACTGACCTATAGAACATCTTCAGCATCTCACTACAGACATGGAATGACGCCAACCTTCTAAGGAAGTACAGTCGCCTCTGTGCCTTCCTTCACAAGGCATCTGTGTTGGCAGTCCAGTCTAGCTTCTCGTCTAACTGTACTCCCAGATACTTGTAGGTCTTAACCTGTTCCACACATTCTCCATTAATGATCACTGGCTCCATATGAGGCCTAGATCTCCTAAAGTCCACCACCATCTCCTTGGTCTTGGTGATATTGAGACGCAGGTAGTTTGAGTTGCACCATATCACAAATTCCTGTATCAGTTTCCTATACTCCTCCTCCTGTCCATTCCTGACACACCATACTATGGCCGTGTCATCAGCGAACTTCTGCACATGGCAGGACTCCGAGTTATATTGGAAGTCTGATGCGTACAGGGTGAACAGGACCGGAGAGAGTACGGTTCCCAGCAGCGTCCCTGCGCTGCTGACCACCGTGTCAGACCTACAGTCTCCCAACCGCACATACTGAGGTCTATCTGTCAAGTATCTGTCAAAATGAATGACCTTCATCACTGTAGGGCACCATGAAAGATGGATGACATTCATCACTGTAGGGCACCATGAGAGATGGAGGACCTTCATCACTGTAGGGCACCATGAGAGATGAATGACCTTCATCACTGTAGGGCACCATGAAAGATGGATGACCTTCATCACTGTAGGGCACCATGAGAGATGGAGGACCTTCATCACTGTAGGGCACCATGAGAGATGAATGACCTTCATCACTGTAGGGCACCACGAGAGATGGAGGACCTTCATCACTGTAGGGCACCATGAGAGATGGAGGACATTCATCACTGTAGTGCACCATGAGAGATGAATGACCTTCATCACTGTAGGGCACCATGAAAGATGAATGACCTTCATCACTGTAGGGCACCATGAGAGATGAATAACCTTCATCACTGTAGGGCACCATGAGAGATGAATGACCTTCATCACTGTAGGGCAACATGAGAGATGAATGACCTTCATCACTGTAGGGCACCATGAGAGATGAATGACCTTCATCACTGTAGGGCACCATGAGAGATGGATGACCTTCATCACTGTAGGGCACCATGAGAGATGAATGACCTTCATCACTGTAGGGCACCATGAAAGATGAATGACCTTCATCACTGTAGGGCACCATGAGAGATGAATGACCCTCATCACTGTAGGGCACCATGAGAGATGAATGACCTTCAACACTGTAGGGCACCATGAGAGATGGATGACCTTCATCACTGTAGGGCACCACGAGAGATGGAGGACCTTAATCACTGTAGGGCACCATGAGAGATGGAGGACCTTCATCACTGTAGTGCACCATGAGAGATCAATGACCTTCATCACTGTAGGGCACCATGAAAGATAAATGACCTTCATCACTGTAGTGCACCATGAGAGATGAATGACCTTCATCACTGTAGGGCACCATGAAAGATGAATGACCTTCATCACTGTAGGGCAGCATGAGAGATGAATGACCTTCATCACTGTAGGGCACCATGAGAGATGAATGACCTTCATCACTGTAGGGCACCATGAGAGATGAATGACCTTCATCACTGTAGGGCACCACAAGAGATGGATGACCTTCATCACTGTAGGGCACCACGAGAGATGAATAACCTTCAACACTGTAGGGCAAAATGAGAGATGAATAACCTTCATCACTGTAGGGCACCATGAGAGAAGAATGACCTTCATCACTGTAGGGCACCATGAGAGATGGATGACCTTCATCACTGTAGGGCACATTGAGAGATGGAGGACCTTCATCACTGTAGGGCACATTGAGAGATGGAGGACCTTCATCACTGTAGTGCACTATGAGAGATGAATGACCTTCATCACTGCAGGGCACCACGAGAGATGGATGACCTTCATCACTGTAGGGCACCACGAGATATGGAGGACCTTCATGACTGTAGGGCACCACGAGATATGGAGGACCTTCATCACTGTAGGGCACCATGAGAGATGCATGACCTTCATCACTGTAGGGCACCATGAGAGATGAATGACCTTCATCACTGTAGGGCACCATGAGAGATGGATGACCTTCATCACTGTAGGGCACCATGAGAAATGGAGGACCTTCATCACTGTGGGGCACCATGAGAGATGGAGGACCTTCATCACTGTAGTGCACCATGAGAGATGAATGACCTTCATCACTGTAGGGCACCATGAAAGATGAATGACCTTCATCACAGTAGGGCACCACGAGAGATGGAGGACCTTCATCACTGTAGGGCACCATGAGAGATGGAGGACCTTCATCACTGTAGGGCACCATGAGAGATGGATCAACTTAATCACTGTAGGGCACCATGAGAGATGGATCAACTTAATCACTGTAGGGCACCATGAGAGATGGATGACCTTCATCACTGTAGGGCACCATGAGAGATGGATGACCTTCATCACTGTAGGGCACCATGAGAGATGGAGGACCATGTTCACTGTAGGGCACCACGAGAGATGGATGACCTTCATCACTGTAGGGCACCACGAGAGATGGATGACCTTCATCACTGTAGGGTACAACGAGAGATGGATGACCTTCATCACTGTAGGGCACCACGAGAGATGAATGACCTTCATCACTGTAGGGCACCATGAAAGATGAATGACCTTCATCACTGTAGTGCACCATGAGAGATGAATGACCTTCATCACTGTAGGGCACCATGAAAGATGAATGACCTTCATCACTGTAGTGCACCATGAGAGATGGATGACCTTCATCACTGTAGGGCAACACGAGAGATGGAGGACCTTCATCACTGTAGGGCACCACGAGAGATGGAGGACCTTCATCACTGTAGAGCACCATGAGAGATGAATGACCTTCATCACTGTAGGACACCATGAGAGATGAATGACCTTCATCACTGTAGGGCACCATGAGAGATGAATGACCTTCATCACTGTAGGGCACCAAGAGAGATGAATGACCTTCATCACTGTAGGGCACCATGAGAGATGGATGACCTTCATCACTGTAGGGCACCACGACAGATGGAGGACCTTCATCACTGTAGGGCACCATGAGAGATGGAGGACCTTCATCACTGTAGGGCAACATGAGAGATGAATGACCTTCATCACTGTAGGGCACCATGAAAGATGGATGACCTTCATCACTGTAGGGCACCCTGAGAGATGGATCCTTCATCACTATTGGGCACCATGAGAGATGGAGGACCTTCAACACTGTACGGCACCATGAGAGATGGAGTACATTCATCACTGTAGGGCACCCTGTGAGATGGAAGACCTTCATCACTGTAGGGCACCACGAGAGATGGATGACCTTCATCACTGTAGGGCACCACTGAGATGGAGTACATTCATCACTGTAGGGCACCATGAGAGATGGATGACCTTCATCACTGTAGGGCACCATGAGAGATGGAGTACATTCATCACTGTAGGGCATCCTGTGAGATGGAAGACCTTCATCACTGTAGGGCACCACGAGAGATGGATGACCTTCATCACTGTAGGGCACCATGAGGGATGGAGTACATTCATCACTGTATGGCACCATGAGAGATGGATGACCTTCATCACTGTAGGGCACCACGAGAGATGGATGACCTTCATCACTGTAGGGCACCACGAGAGATGGATGACCTTCATCACTGTAGGGCACCCTTAGAGATGGAGGACCTTCATCACTGTAGGGCACCACGAGAGATGGAGGACCTTCATCACTGTAGGGCACCATGAGAGATGGAGGACCTTCATCACTGTAGGGCACCATGAGAGATGGATGACCTTCATCACTGTAGGGCACCATGAGAGATGGATGACCTTCATCACTGAAGGGCACCATGAGAGATGATAGATAGATAGATAGATAGATACTTTATTCATCCCCATGAGGAAATTCAACTTTTTTCCAATGTCCCATACACTTGTTGTAGCAAAACTAATTACATACAATACTTAACTCAGTAAAAAATATGATCTGCATCTAAATCAATATCTCAAAAAGAATTAATGATCGCTTTTAAAAAGTTCTTTAGTCCTGGCGGTAGAATTGTAAAGCCCAATGGCATTGGGGAGTATTGACCTCTTCATCCTGTCTGAGGAGTATTGCATCGATAGTAACCTGTCGCTGAAACTGCTTCTCTGTCTCTGGATGGTGCTATGTAATGGATGTTCAGAGTTATCCATAATTGACCGTAGCCTACTCAGTGCCCTTCGCTCAGCTACCGATGTTAAACTCTCCAGTACTTTGCCCACGACAGAGCCCGTCTTCCTTACCAGCTTATTAAGACGTGAGGCGTCCCTCTTCTTAATGCTTCCTCCCCAACACGCCACCACAAAGAAGAGGGCGCTCTCCACAACTGACCTATAGAACATCTTCAGCATCTCACTACAGACATGGAATGACGCCAACCTTCTAAGGAAGTACAGTCGCCTCTGTGCCTTCCTTCACAAGGCATCTGTGTTGGCAGTCCAGTCTAGCTTCTCGTCTAACTGTACTCCCAGATACTTGTAGGTCTTAACCTGTTCCACACATTCTCCATTAATGATCACTGGCTCCATATGAGGCCTAGATCTCCTAAAGTCCACCACCATCTCCTTGGTCTTGGTGATATTGAGACGCAGGTAGTTTGAGTTGCACCATATCACAAATTCCTGTATCAGTTTCCTATACTCCTCCTCCTGTCCATTCCTGACACACCATACTATGGCCGTGTCATCAGCGAACTTCTGCACATGGCAGGACTCCGAGTTATATTGGAAGTCTGATGCGTACAGGGTGAACAGGACCGGAGAGAGTACGGTTCCCAGCAGCGTCCCTGCGCTGCTGACCACCGTGTCAGACCTACAGTCTCCCAACCGCACATACTGAGGTCTATCTGTCAAGTATCTGTCAAAATGAATGACCTTCATCACTGTAGGGCACCATGAAAGATGGATGACATTCATCACTGTAGGGCACCATGAGAGATGGAGGACCTTCATCACTGTAGGGCACCATGAGAGATGAATGACCTTCATCACTGTAGGGCACCATGAAAGATGGATGACCTTCATCACTGTAGGGCACCATGAGAGATGGAGGACCTTCATCACTGTAGGGCACCATGAGAGATGAATGACCTTCATCACTGTAGGGCACCACGAGAGATGGAGGACCTTCATCACTGTAGGGCACCATGAGAGATGGAGGACATTCATCACTGTAGTGCACCATGAGAGATGAATGACCTTCATCACTGTAGGGCACCATGAAAGATGAATGACCTTCATCACTGTAGGGCACCATGAGAGATGAATAACCTTCATCACTGTAGGGCACCATGAGAGATGAATGACCTTCATCACTGTAGGGCAACATGAGAGATGAATGACCTTCATCACTGTAGGGCACCATGAGAGATGAATGACCTTCATCACTGTAGGGCACCATGAGAGATGGATGACCTTCATCACTGTAGGGCACCATGAGAGATGAATGACCTTCATCACTGTAGGGCACCATGAAAGATGAATGACCTTCATCACTGTAGGGCACCATGAGAGATGAATGACCCTCATCACTGTAGGGCACCATGAGAGATGAATGACCTTCAACACTGTAGGGCACCATGAGAGATGGATGACCTTCATCACTGTAGGGCACCACGAGAGATGGAGGACCTTAATCACTGTAGGGCACCATGAGAGATGGAGGACCTTCATCACTGTAGTGCACCATGAGAGATCAATGACCTTCATCACTGTAGGGCACCATGAAAGATAAATGACCTTCATCACTGTAGTGCACCATGAGAGATGAATGACCTTCATCACTGTAGGGCACCATGAAAGATGAATGACCTTCATCACTGTAGGGCAGCATGAGAGATGAATGACCTTCATCACTGTAGGGCACCATGAGAGATGAATGACCTTCATCACTGTAGGGCACCATGAGAGATGAATGACCTTCATCACTGTAGGGCACCACAAGAGATGGATGACCTTCATCACTGTAGGGCACCACGAGAGATGAATAACCTTCAACACTGTAGGGCAAAATGAGAGATGAATAACCTTCATCACTGTAGGGCACCATGAGAGATGAATGACCTTCATCACTGTAGGGCACCATGAGAGATGGATGACCTTCATCACTGTAGGGCACATTGAGAGATGGAGGACCTTCATCACTGTAGGGCACATTGAGAGATGGAGGACCTTCATCACTGTAGTGCACTATGAGAGATGAATGACCTTCATCACTGCAGGGCACCACGAGAGATGGATGACCTTCATCACTGTAGGGCACCACGAGATATGGAGGACCTTCATGACTGTAGGGCACCACGAGATATGGAGGACCTTCATCACTGTAGGGCACCATGAGAGATGCATGACCTTCATCACTGTAGGGCACCATGAGAGATGAATGACCTTCATCACTGTAGGGCACCATGAGAGATGGATGACCTTCATCACTGTAGGGCACCATGAGAAATGGAGGACCTTCATCACTGTGGGGCACCATGAGAGATGGAGGACCTTCATCACTGTAGTGCACCATGAGAGATGAATGACCTTCATCACTGTAGGGCACCATGAAAGATGAATGACCTTCATCACAGTAGGGCACCACGAGAGATGGAGGACCTTCATCACTGTAGGGCACCATGAGAGATGGAGGACCTTCATCACTGTAGGGCACCATGAGAGATGGATCAACTTAATCACTGTAGGGCACCATGAGAGATGGATCAACTTAATCACTGTAGGGCACCATGAGAGATGGATGACCTTCATCACTGTAGGGCACCATGAGAGATGGATGACCTTCATCACTGTAGGGCACCATGAGAGATGGAGGACCATGTTCACTGTAGGGCACCACGAGAGATGGATGACCTTCATCACTGTAGGGCACCACGAGAGATGGATGACCTTCATCACTGTAGGGTACAACGAGAGATGGATGACCTTCATCACTGTAGGGCACCATGAGAGATGAATGAACTTCATCACTGTAAGCCACCATGAGAGATGAATGAGCTTCATCACTGTAGGGCACCATGAGAGATGGATGAGCTTCATCACTGTAGGGCACCATGAGAGATGGAGGACCTTCATCACTGTAGGGCACCATGAGAGATGGAGGACCTTCATCACTGTAGGGCACCATGAGAGATGAATGACCTTCATCACTGTAGGGCACCATGAGAGATGAATGACCTTCATCACTGTAAGGCACCACGAGAGATGAATGACCTTCATCACTGTACGGCACCACGAGAGATGGATGAGCTTCATCACTGTAGGGCACCATGAGAGATGGAGGACCTTCATCACTGTAGGGCACCATGAGAGATGGATGACCTTCATCACTGTAGGGCACCATGAGAGATGAATGACCTTCATCACTGTAGGGCACCATGAGAGATGAATGACCTTCATCACTGTAGGGCACCACGAGAGATGAATGACCTTCATCACTGTACGGCACCACGAGAGATGAATGACCTTCATCACTGTACGGCACCATGAGAGATGAATGACCTTCATCACTGTAGTGCACCATGAGAAATGAATGACCTTCATCACTGTAGGGCACCATGAAAGATGAATGACCTTCATCACTGTAGTGCACCATGAGAGATGAATGACCTTCATCACTGTAGGACACCACGAGAGATGGAGGACCTTCATCACTGTAGGGCACCACGAGAGATGGAGGACCTTCATCACTGTAGGGCACCATGAGAGATGAATGACCTTCATCACTGTGGGGCACCATGAGAGATGAATGACCTTTATCACTGTAGGGCACCATGAGAGATGAATGACCTTCATCACTGTAGGGCACCATGAGAGATGGATGACCTTCATCACTGTAGGGCACCACGAGAGATGGAGGACCTTCATCACTGTTGGGCACCATGAGAGATGGAGGACCTTCATCACTGTAGTGCACCATGAGAGATGAATGACCTTCATCACTGTAGGGCACCATGAAAGATGAATGACCTTCATCACTGTAGGGCACCATGAGAGATGAATGACCTTCATCACTGTAGGGCACCATGAGAGATGAATGACCTTCATCACTGTAGGGCACCATGAGAGATGGATGACCTTCATCATTGTAGGGCACCATGAAAAATGGAGGACCTTCATCACTGTAGTGCACCATGAGAGATGAATGACCTTCATCACTGTAGGGCACCATGAAAGATGAATGACCTTCATCACTGTAGAGCACCATGAGAGATGAATGACCTTCATCACTGTAGGGCACCATGAAAGATGAATGACCTTCATCACTGTAGGGCACCACGAGAGATGGAGGACCTTCATCACTGTAGGGCACCACGAGAGATGGAGGACCTTCATCACTGTAGGGCACCATGAGAGATGAATGACCTTCATCACTGTAGGGCACGAGGAGAGATGAATGACCTTCATCACTGTAGGGCACCACGAGAGATGGATGACCTTCATCACTGTAGGGCACCACGAGAGATGGAGGACCTTCATCACTGTAGGGCACCACGAGAGATGGAGGACCTTCATCACTGTAGTGCACCATGAGAGATGAATGACCTTCATCACTGTAGGGCACCATGACAGATGAATGACCTTCATCACTGTAGGGCACCATGAGAGATGAATGACCTTCATCACTGTAGGGCACCATGAGAGATGAACGACCTTCATCACTGTAGGGCACCATGAGAGATGAATGACCTTCATCACTGTAGGGCACCATGAGAGATGGATGACCTTCATCACTGTAGGGCACCATGAGAAATGGAGGACCTTCATCACTGTAGTGCACCATGAGAGATGAATGACCTTCATCACTGTAGGGCACCATGAAAGATGAATGACCTTCATCACTGTAGGGCACCATGAGAGATGAATGACCTTCATCACTGAAGGGCACCATGAAAGATGAATGACCTTCATCACTGTAGGGCACCATGAGAGATGAATGACCTTCATCACTGTAGGGCACCATGAGAGATGAATGACCTTCAACACTGTAGGGCACCACGAGAGATGGATGACCTTCATCACTGTTGGGCACCACGAGAGATGGAGGACCTTCATCACTGTAGGGCACCATGAGAGATGAATGACCTTCATCACTGTACGGCACCACGAGAGATGAATGACCTTCATCACTGTAGTGCACCATGAGAGATGAATGACCTTCATCACTGTACGGCACCACGAGAGATGAATGACCTTCATCACTGTAGTGCACCATGAGAGATGAATGACCTTCATCACTGTAGGGCACCATGAGAGATGAATGACCTTCATCACTGTAGTGCACCATGATAGATGAATGACCTTCATCACTGTAGGGCACCATGAAAGATGAATGACCTTCATCACTGTAGGGCACCATGAGAGATGAATGACCTTCATCACTGTAGGGCACCATGAGAGATGGAGGACCTTCATCACTGTAGGGCACCACGAGAGATGGAGGACCTTCATCACTGTAGGGCACCACGAGAGATGGAGGACCTTCATCACTGTAGGGGACCATGAGAGATGGAGGACCTTCATCACTGTAGGGCACCACGAGAGATGGAGGACCTTAATCACTGTAGGGCACCATGAGAGATGGAGGACCTTCATCACTGTAGTGCACCATGAGAGATCAATGACCTTCATCACTGTAGGGCACCATGAAAGATAAATGACCTTCATCACTGTAGTGCACCATGAGAGATGAATGACCTTCATCACTGTAGGGCACCATGAAAGATGAATGACCTTCATCACTGTAGGGCAGCATGAGAGATGAATGACCTTCATCACTGTAGGGCACCATGAGAGATGAATGACCTTCATCACTGTAGGGCACCATGAGAGATGAATGACCTTCATCACTGTAGGGCACCACAAGAGATGGATGACCTTCATCACTGTAGGGCACCACGAGAGATGAATAACCTTCAACACTGTAGGGCAAAATGAGAGATGAATAACCTTCATCACTGTAGGGCACCATGAGAGATGAATGACCTTCATCACTGTAGGGCACCATGAGAGATGGATGACCTTCATCACTGTAGGGCACATTGAGAGATGGAGGACCTTCATCACTGTAGGGCACATTGAGAGATGGAGGACCTTCATCACTGTAGTGCACTATGAGAGATGAATGACCTTCATCACTGCAGGGCACCACGAGAGATGGATGACCTTCATCACTGTAGGGCACCACGAGATATGGAGGACCTTCATGACTGTAGGGCACCACGAGATATGGAGGACCTTCATCACTGTAGGGCACCATGAGAGATGCATGACCTTCATCACTGTAGGGCACCATGAGAGATGAATGACCTTCATCACTGTAGGGCACCATGAGAGATGGATGACCTTCATCACTGTAGGGCACCATGAGAAATGGAGGACCTTCATCACTGTGGGGCACCATGAGAGATGGAGGACCTTCATCACTGTAGTGCACCATGAGAGATGAATGACCTTCATCACTGTAGGGCACCATGAAAGATGAATGACCTTCATCACAGTAGGGCACCACGAGAGATGGAGGACCTTCATCACTGTAGGGCACCATGAGAGATGGAGGACCTTCATCACTGTAGGGCACCATGAGAGATGGATCAACTTAATCACTGTAGGGCACCATGAGAGATGGATCAACTTAATCACTGTAGGGCACCATGAGAGATGGATGACCTTCATCACTGTAGGGCACCATGAGAGATGGATGACCTTCATCACTGTAGGGCACCATGAGAGATGGAGGACCATGTTCACTGTAGGGCACCACGAGAGATGGATGACCTTCATCACTGTAGGGCACCACGAGAGATGGATGACCTTCATCACTGTAGGGTACAACGAGAGATGGATGACCTTCATCACTGTAGGGCACCATGAGAGATGAATGAACTTCATCACTGTAGGCCACCATGAGAGATGAATGAGCTTCATCACTGTAGGGCACCATGAGAGATGGATGAGCTTCATCACTGTAGGGCACCATGAGAGATGGAGGACCTTCATCACTGTAGGGCACCATGAGAGATGGAGGACCTTCATCACTGTAGGGCACCATGAGAGATGAATGACCTTCATCACTGTAGGGCACCATGAGAGATGAATGACCTTCATCACTGTAAGGCACCACGAGAGATGAATGACCTTCATCACTGTACGGCACCACGAGAGATGGATGAGCTTCATCACTGTAGGGCACCATGAGAGATGGAGGACCTTCATCACTGTAGGGCACCATGAGAGATGGATGACCTTCATCACTGTAGGGCACCATGAGAGATGAATGACCTTCATCACTGTAGGGCACCATGAGAGATGAATGACCTTCATCACTGTAGGGCACCACGAGAGATGAATGACCTTCATCACTGTACGGCACCACGAGAGATGAATGACCTTCATCACTGTACGGCACCATGAGAGATGAATGACCTTCATCACTGTAGTGCACCATGAGAAATGAATGACCTTCATCACTGTAGGGCACCATGAAAGATGAATGACCTTCATCACTGTAGTGCACCATGAGAGATGAATGACCTTCATCACTGTAGGGCACCACGAGAGATGGAGGACCTTCATCACTGTAGGGCACCACGAGAGATGGAGGACCTTCATCACTGTAGGGCACCATGAGAGATGAATGACCTTCATCACTGTGGGGCACCATGAGAGATGAATGACCTTTATCACTGTAGGGCACCATGAGAGATGAATGACCTTCATCACTGTAGGGCACCATGAGAGATGGATGACCTTCATCACTGTAGGGCACCACGAGAGATGGAGGACCTTCATCACTGTTGGGCACCATGAGAGATGGAGGACCTTCATCACTGTAGTGCACCATGAGAGATGAATGACCTTCATCACTGTAGGGCACCATGAAAGATGAATGACCTTCATCACTGTAGGGCACCATGAGAGATGAATGACCTTCATCACTGTAGGGCACCATGAGAGATGAATGACCTTCATCACTGTAGGGCACCATGAGAGATGGATGACCTTCATCATTGTAGGGCACCATGAAAAATGGAGGACCTTCATCACTGTAGTGCACCATGAGAGATGAATGACCTTCATCACTGTAGGGCACCATGAAAGATGAATGACCTTCATCACTGTAGAGCACCATGAGAGATGAATGACCTTCATCACTGTAGGGCACCATGAAAGATGAATGACCTTCATCACTGTAGGGCACCACGAGAGATGGAGGACCTTCATCACTGTAGGGCACCACGAGAGATGGAGGACCTTCATCACTGTAGGGCACCATGAGAGATGAATGACCTTCATCACTGTAGGGCACGAGGAGAGATGAATGACCTTCATCACTGTAGGGCACCACGAGAGATGGATGACCTTCATCACTGTAGGGCACCACGAGAGATGGAGGACCTTCATCACTGTAGGGCACCACGAGAGATGGAGGACCTTCATCACTGTAGTGCACCATGAGAGATGAATGACCTTCATCACTGTAGGGCACCATGACAGATGAATGACCTTCATCACTGTAGGGCACCATGAGAGATGAATGACCTTCATCACTGTAGGGCACCATGAGAGATGAACGACCTTCATCACTGTAGGGCACCATGAGAGATGAATGACCTTCATCACTGTAGGGCACCATGAGAGATGGATGACCTTCATCACTGTAGGGCACCATGAGAAATGGAGGACCTTCATCACTGTAGTGCACCATGAGAGATGAATGACCTTCATCACTGTAGGGCACCATGAAAGATGAATGACCTTCATCACTGTAGGGCACCATGAGAGATGAATGACCTTCATCACTGAAGGGCACCATGAAAGATGAATGACCTTCATCACTGTAGGGCACCATGAGAGATGAATGACCTTCATCACTGTAGGGCACCATGAGAGATGAATGACCTTCAACACTGTAGGGCACCACGAGAGATGGATGACCTTCATCACTGTTGGGCACCACGAGAGATGGAGGACCTTCATCACTGTAGGGCACCATGAGAGATGAATGACCTTCATCACTGTACGGCACCACGAGAGATGAATGACCTTCATCACTGTAGTGCACCATGAGAGATGAATGACCTTCATCACTGTACGGCACCACGAGAGATGAATGACCTTCATCACTGTAGTGCACCATGAGAGATGAATGACCTTCATCACTGTAGGGCACCATGAGAGATGAATGACCTTCATCACTGTAGTGCACCATGATAGATGAATGACCTTCATCACTGTAGGGCACCATGAAAGATGAATGACCTTCATCACTGTAGGGCACCATGAGAGATGAATGACCTTCATCACTGTAGGGCACCATGAGAGATGGAGGACCTTCATCACTGTAGGGCACCACGAGAGATGGAGGACCTTCATCACTGTAGGGCACCACGAGAGATGGAGGACCTTCATCACTGTAGGGGACCATGAGAGATGGAGGACCTTCATCACTGTAGGGCACCACGAGAGATGGATGACCTTCATCACTGTAGGGCACCATGACAGATGGATGACCTTCATCACTGTAGGGCACCATGAGAGATGGAGTATATTCATCACTGCAGGGCACCATGAGAGATGGAGGACATTCAACACTGCAGGGCACCATGAGAGATGGATGACCTTCATCACTGTAGGGCACCCTGTGAGATGGAATACCTTCATCACTGTAGGGCACCATGAAAGATGAATGACCTTCATCACAGTAGGGCACCACGAGAGATGGAGGACCTTCATCACTGTAGGGCACCATGAGAGATGGAGGACCTTCATCACTGTAGGGCACCATGAGAGATGGATCAACTTCATCACTGTAGGGCACCATGAGAGATGGATGACCTTCATCACTGTAGGGCACCATGAGAGATGAATGAACTTCATCACTGTAGGGTACAACGAGAGATGGATGACCTTCATCACTGTAGGGCACCATGAGAGTTGAATGAACTTCATCACTGTAGGGCACCATGAGAGATGAATGAGCTTCATCACTGTAGGGCACCATGAGAGATGAATGACCTTCATCACTGTAGGGCACCACGAGAGATGAATGACCTTCATCACTGTACGGCACCACGAGAGATGGATGAGCTTCATCACTGTAGGGCACCATGAGAGATGGAGGACCTTCATCACTGTAGCGCACCATGAGAGATGGATGACCTTCATCACTGTAGGGCACCATGAGAGATGAATGACCTTCATCACTGTAGGGCACCATGAGAGATGAATGACCTTCATCACTGTAGGGCACCATGAAAGATGAATGACCTTCATCACTGTAGGGTACCACGAGAGATGAATGACCTTCATCACTGTACGGCACCACGAGAGATGAATGACCTTCATCACTGTACGGCACCATGAGAGATGAGTGACCTTCATCACTGTAGTGCACCATGAGAAATGAATGACCTTCATCACTGTAGGGCACCATGAAAGATGAATGACCTTCATCACTGTAGTGCACCATGAGAGATGAATGACCTTCATCACTGTAGGGCACCATGAAAGATGAATGACCTTCATCACTGTAGGGCACCACGAGAGATGGAGGACCTTCATCACTGTAGGGCACCACGAGAGATGGAGGACCTTCATCACTGTAGGGCACCATGAGAGATGAATGACCTTCATCACTGTAGGGCACCATGAGAGATGAATGACCTTCATCACTGTAGGGCACCATGAGAGATGAATGACCTTCATCACTGTAGGGCACCATGAGAGATGGATGACCTTCATCACTGTAGGGCACCACGAGAGATGGAGGACCTTCATCACTGTTGGGCACCATGAGAGATGGAGGACCTTCATCACTGTAGTGCACCATGAGAGATGAATGACCTTCATCACTGTAGGGCACCATGAAAGATGAATGACCTTCATCACTGTAGGGCACCATGAGAGATGAATGACCTTCATCACTGTAGGGCACCATGAGAGATGAATGACCTTCATCACTGTAGGGCACCATGAGAGATGAATGACCTGCATCACTGTAGGGCACTATGAGAGATGGATGACCTTCATCACTGTAGGGCACCATGAAAAATGGAGGACCTTCATCGCTGTAGTGCACCATGAGAGATGAATGACCTTCATCACTGTAGGGCACCATGAAAGATGAATGACCTTCATCACTGTAGGGTACCATGAGAGATGAATGACCTTCATCATTGTAGTGCACCATGAGAGATGAATGACCTTCATCACTGTAGGGCACCATGAAAGATGAATGACCTTCATCACTGTAGAGCACCATGAGAGATGAATGACCTTCATCACTGTAGGGCACCATGAAAGATGAATGACCTTCATCACTGTAGGGCACCACGAGAGATGGAGGACCTTCATCACTGTAGGGCACCACGAGAGATGGAGGACCTTCATCACTGTAGGGCACCATGAGAGATGAATGACCTTCATCACTGTAGGGCACGAGGAGAGATGAATGACCTTCATCACTGTAGGGCACCACGAGAGATGGATGACCTTCATCACTGTAGGGCACCACGAGAGATGGAGGACCTTCATCACTGTAGGGCACCACGAGAGATGGAGGACCTTCATCACTGTAGTGCACCATGAGAGATGAATGACCTTCATCACTGTAGGGCACAATGACAGATGAATGACCTTCATCACTGTAGGGCACCATGAGAGATGAATGACCTTCATCACTGTAGGGCACCATGAGAGATGAATGACCTTCATCACTGTAGGGCACCATGAGAGATGAATGACCTTCATCACTGTAGGGCACCATGAGAGATGGATGACCTTCATCACTGTAGGGCACCATGAGAAATGGAGGACCTTCATCACTGTAGTCAACCATGAGAGATGAATGACCTTCATCACTGTAGGGCACCATGAAAGATGAATGACCTTCATCACTGTAGGGCAACATGAGAGATGAATGACCTTCATCACTGAAGGGCACCATGAAAGATGAATGCCCTTCATCACTGTAGGGCACCATGAGAGATGAATGACCTTCATCACTGTAGGGCACCATGAGAGATGAATGACATTCAACACTGTAGGGCACCACGAGAGATGGATGACCTTCATCACTGTAGGGCACCACGAGAGATGGAGGACCTTCATCACAGTAGGGCACCATGAGAGATGAATGACCTTCATCACTGTAGTGCACCACGAGAGATGAATGACCTTCATCACTGTACGGCACCACGAGAGATGAATGACCTTCATCACTGTAGTGCACCATGAGAGATGATTGACCTTCATCACTGTAGGGCACCATGAGAGATGAATGACCTTCATCACTGTAGTGCACCATGATAGATGAATGACCTTCATCACTGTAGGGCACCATGAAAGATGAATGACCTTCATCACTGTAGGGCACCATGAGAGATGAATGACCTTCATCACTGTAGGGCACCACGAGAGATGGAGGACCTTCATCACTGTAGGGCACCACGAGAGATGGAGGACCTTCATCACTGTAGGGCACCACGAGAGATGGAGGACCTTCATCACTGTAGGGGACCATGAGAGATGGAGGACCTTCATCACTGTAGGGCACCACGAGAGATGGATGACCTTCATCACTGTAGGTCACCATGACAGATGGATGACCTTCATCACTGTAGGGCACCATGAGAGATGGAGTATATTCATCACTGCAGGGCACCATGAGAGATGGAGGACATTCAACACTGCAGGGCACCATGAGAGATGGATGACCTTCATCACTGTAGGGCACCCTGAGAGATGGATGACCTTCATCACTGTAGTGCACCCTGAGAGATGGAGGACCTTCATCACTGTAGGGCACCACGAGAGATGGAGGACCTTCATCACTGTAGGGCACCATGAGAGGTGGAGGACCTTCATCACTGTAGGGCACCATGAGAGATGGATAAACTTCATCACTGTAGGGCACCATGAGAGATGGAGGACCTTCATCACTGTAGGGCACCATGAGAGATGGAGGACCTTCATTACTGTAGGGCACCATGAGAGATGGATGACCTTCAACACTGCAGGGCACCATGAGAGACGGATGACCTTCATCACTGAAGGGCACCATGAGAGATGGAGGACCTTCATCACTGTAGGGCACCATGACAGATGGAGGACCTTCATCACTGTAGGGCACCAAGAGAGATGGATGACCTTCATCACTGTAGGGCACCATGAGACATGGATGACCTTCATCACTGTAGTGCACCCTGAGAGATGGATCCTTCATCACTATTGGGCACCATGAGAGATGGAGGACCTTCAACACTGTACGGCACCATGAGAGATGGAGTACATTCATCACTGTAGGGCACCCTGTGAGATGGAAGACCTTCATCACTGTAGGGCACCACGAGAGATGGATGACCTTCATCACTGTAGTGCACCATGAGAGATGAATGACCTTCATCACTGTAGGGCACCATGAAAAATGGAGGACCTTCATCACTGTAGTGCACCATGAGAGATGAATGACCTTCATCACTGTAGGGCACCATGAGAGATGGAGGACCATGTTCACTGTAGGGCACCATGAGAGATGGATGACCTTCATCACTGTAGGGCACCACGAGAGATGGATGACCTTCATCACTGTAGGGTACAACGAGAGATGGATGACCTTCATCACTGTAGGGCACCATGAGAAATGAATGAACTTCATCACTGTAGGCCACCATGAGAGATGAATGAGCTTCATCACTGTAGGGCACCATGAGAGATGGATGAGCTTCATCACTGTAGGGCACCATGAGAGATGGAGGACCTTCATCTCTGTAGGGCACCATGAGAGATGGAGGACCTTCATCACTGTAGGGCACCATGAGAGATGAATGACCTTCATCACTGTAGGGCACCATGAGAGATGAATGACCTTCATCACTGTAGGGCACCATGAAAGATGAATGACCATCATCACTGTAGGGTACCACGAGAGATGAATGACCTTCATCACTGTACGGCACCACGAGAGATGAATGACCTTCATCACTGTACGGCACCATGAGAGATGAATGACCTTCATCACTGTAGTGCACCATGAGAAATGAATGACCTTCATCACTGTAGGGCACCATGAAAGATGAATGACCTTCATCACTGTAGTGCACCATGAGAGATGAATGACCTTCATCACTGTAGGGCACCATGAAAGATGAATGACCTTCATCACTGTAGGGCACCACGAGAGATGGAGGACCTTCATCACTGTAGGGCACCACGAGAGATGGAGGACCTTCATCACTGTAGGGCACCATGAGAGATGAATGACCTTCATCACTGTGGGGCACCATGAGAGATGAATGACCTTTATCACTGTAGGGCACCATGAGAGATGAATGACCTTCATCACTGTAGGGCACCATGAGAGATGGATGACCTTCATCACTGTAGGGCACCACGAGAGATGGAGGACCTTCATCACTGTTGGGCACCATGAGAGATGGAGGACCTTCATCACTGTAGTGCACCATGAGAGATGAATGACCTTCATCACTGTAGGGCACCATGAAAGATGAATGACCTTCATCACTGTAGGGCACCATGAGAGATGAATGACCTTCATCACTGTAGGGCACCATGAGAGATGAATGACCTTCATCACTGTAGGGCACCATGAGAGATGAATGACCTTCATCACTGTAGAGCACCATGAGAGATGGATGACCTTCATCATTGTAGGGCACCATGAAAAATGGAGGACCTTCATCACTGTAGTGCACCATGAGAGATGAATGACCTTCATCACTGTAGGGCACCATGAAAGATGAATGACCTTCATCACTGTAGAGCACCATGAGAGATGAATGACCTTCATCACTGTAGGGCACCATGAAAGATGAATGACCTTCATCACTGTAGGGCACCACGAGAGATGGAGGACCTTCATCACTGTAGGGCACCACGAGAGATGGAGGACCTTCATCACTGTAGGGCACCATGAGAGATGAATGACCTTCATCACTGTAGGGCACGAGGAGAAATGAATGACCTTCATCACTGTAGGGCACCACGAGAGATGGATGACCTTCATCACTGTAGGGCACCACGAGAGATGGAGGACCTTCATCACTGTAGGGCACCACGAGAGATGGAGGACCTTCATCACTGTAGTGCACCATGAGAGATGAATGACCTTCATCACTGTAGGGCACCATGACAGATGAATGACCTTCATCACTGTAGGGCACCATGAGAGATGAATGACCTTCATCACTGTAGGGCACCATGAGAGATGAACGACCTTCATCACTGTAGGGCACCATGAGAGATGAATGACCTTCATCACTGTAGGGCACCATGAGAGATGGATGACCTTCATCACTGTAGGGCACCATGAGAAATGGAGGACCTTCATCACTGTAGTGCACCATGAGAGATGAATGACCTTCATCACTGTAGGGCACCATGAAAGATGAATGACCTTCATCACTGTAGGGCACCATGAGAGATGAATGACCTTCATCACTGAAGGGCACCATGAAAGATGAATGACCTTCATCACTGTAGGGCACCATGAGAGATGAATGACCTTCATCACTGTAGGGCACCATGAGAGATGAATGACCTTCAACACTGTAGGGCACCACGAGAGATGGATGACCTTCATCACTGTTGGGCACCACGAGAGATGGAGGACCTTCATCACTGTAGGGCACCATGAGAGATGAATGACCTTCATCACTGTACGGCACCACGGGAGATGAATGACCTTCATCACTGTAGTGCACCATGAGACATGAATGACCTTCATCACTGTAGGGCACCATGAGAGATGAATGACCTTCATCACTGTAGTGCACCATGATAGATGAATGACCTTCATCACTGTAGGGCACCATGAAAGATGAATGACCTTCATCACTGTAGGGCACCATGAGAGATGAATGACCTTCATCACTGTAGGGCACCATGAGAGATGGAGGACCTTCATCACTGTAGGGCACCACGAGAGATGGAGGACCTTCATCACTGAAGGGCACCACGAGAGATGGAGGACCTTCATCACTGTAGGGGACCATGAGAGATGGAGGACCTTCATCACTGTAGGGCACCACGAGAGATGGATGACCTTCATCACTGTAGGGCACCATGACAGATGGATGACCTTCATCACTGTAGGGCACCATGAGAGATATATGACCTTCATCACTGTAGGGCACCATGAGAGATGAACGACCTTCATCACTGTAGGGCACCATGAGAGATGAATGACCTTCATCACTGTAGGGCACCATGAGAGATGGATGACCTTCATCACTGTAGGGCACCATGAGAAATGGAGGACCTTCATCACTGTAGTGCACCATGAGAGATGAATGACCTTCATCACTGTAGGGCACCATGAAAGATGAATGACCTTCATCACTGTAGGGCACCATGAGAGATGAATGACCTTCATCACTGAAGGGCACCATGAAAGATGAATGACCTTCATCACTGTAGGGCACCATGAGAGATGAATGACCTTCATCACTGTAGGGCACCATGAGAGATGAATGACCTTCAACACTGTAGGGCACCACGAGAGATGGATGACCTTCATCACTGTTGGGCACCACGAGAGATGGAGGACCTTCATCACTGTAGGGCACCATGAGAGATGAATGACCTTCATCACTGTACGGCACCACGGGAGATGAATGACCTTCATCACTGTAGTGCACCATGAGACATGAATGACCTTCATCACTGTAGGGCACCATGAGAGATGAATGACCTTCATCACTGTAGTGCACCATGATAGATGAATGACCTTCATCACTGTAGGGCACCATGAAAGATGAATGACCTTCATCACTGTAGGGCACCATGAGAGATGAATGACCTTCATCACTGTAGGGCACCATGAGAGATGGAGGACCTTCATCACTGTAGGGCACCACGAGAGATGGAGGACCTTCATCACTGAAGGGCACCACGAGAGATGGAGGACCTTCATCACTGTAGGGGACCATGAGAGATGGAGGACCTTCATCACTGTAGGGCACCACGAGAGATGGATGACCTTCATCACTGTAGGGCACCATGACAGATGGATGACCTTCATCACTGTAGGGCACCATGAGAGATGGAGTATATTCATCACTGCAGGGCACCATGAGAGATGGAGGACATTCAACACTGCAGGGCACCATGAGAGATGGATGACCTTCATCACTGTAGGGCACCCTGAGAGATGGAATACCTTCATCACTGTAGGGCACCATGAAAGATGAATGACCTTCATCACAGTAGGGCACCACGAGAGATGGAGGACCTTCATCACTGTAGGGCACCATGAGAGATGGAGGACCTTCATCACTGTAGGGCACCATGAGAGATGGATCAACTTCATCACTGTAGGGCACCATGAGAGATGGATGACCTTCATCACTGTAGGGCACCATGAGAGATGAATGAACTTCATCACTGTAGGGTACAACGAGAGATGGATGACCTTCATCACTGTAGGGCACCATGAGAGTTGAATGAACTTCATCACTGTAGGGCACCATGAGAGATGAATGAGGTTCATCACTGTAGGGCACCATGAGAGATGAATGACCTTCATCACTGTAGGGCACCACGAGAGATGAATGACCTTCATCACTGTACGGCACCACGAGAGATGGATGAGCTTCATCACTGTAGGGCACCATGAGAGATGGAGGACCTTCATCACTGTAGCGCACCATGAGAGATGGATGACCTTCATCACTGTAGGGCACCATGAGAGATGAATGACCTTCATCACTGTAGGGCACCATGAGAGATGAATGACCTTCATCACTGTAGGGCACCATGAAAGATGAATAACCTTCATCACTGTAGGGTACCACGAGAGATGAATGACCTTCATCACTGTACGGCACCACGAGAGATGAATGACCTTCATCACTGTACGGCACCATGAGAGATGAATGACCTTCATCACTGTAGTGTACCATGAGAAATGAATGACCTTCATCACTGTAGGGCACCATGAAAGATGAATGACCTTCATCACTGTAGTGCACCATGAGAGATGAATGACCTTCATCACTGTAGGGCACCATGAAAGATGAATGACCTTCATCACTGTAGGGCACCACGAGAGATGGAGGACCTTCATCACTGTAGGGCACCACGAGAGATGGAGGACCTTCATCACTGTAGGGCACCATGAGAGATGAATGACCTTCATCACTGTAGGGCACCATGAGAGATGAATGACCTTCATCACTGTAGGGCACCATGAGAGATGGATGACCTTCATCACTGTAGGGCACCACGAGAGATGGAGGACCTTCATCACTGTTGGGCACCATGAGAGATGGAGGACCTTCATCACTGTAGGGCACCATGAGAGATGAATGACCTTCATCACTGTAGGGCACCATGAGAGATGAATGACCTTCATCACTGTAGGGCACCATGAGAGATGAATGACCTTCATCACTGTAGGGCACTATGAGAGATGGATGACCTTCATCACTGTAGGGCACCATGAAAAATGGAGGACCTTCATCGCTGTAGTGCACCATGAGAGATGAATGACCTTCATCTCTGTAGGGCACCATGAAAGATGAATGACCTTCATCACTGTAGGGTACCATGAGAGATGAATGACCTTCATCACTGTAGTGCACCATGAGAGATGAATGACCTTCATCACTGTAGGGCACCATGAAAGATGAATGACCTTCATCACTGTAGAGCACCATGAGAGATGAATGACCTTCATCACTGTAGGGCACCATGAGAGATGAATGACCTTCATCACTGTAGGGCACCACGAGAGATGGAGGACCTTCATCACTGTAGGGCACCACGAGAGATGGAGGACCTTCATCACTGTAGGGCACCATGAGAGATGAATGACCTTCATCACTGTAGGGCACCATGAGAGATGAATGACCTTCATCACTGTAGGGCACCACGAGAGATGAATGACCTTCATCACTGTAGGGCACCACGAGAGATGGATGACCTTCATCACTGTAGGGCACCACGAGAGATGGAGGACCTTCATCACTGTAGGGCACCACGAGAGATGGAGGACCTTCATCACTGTAGTGCACCATGAGAGATGAATGACCTTCATCACTGTAGGGCACAATGACAGATGAATGACCTTCATCACTGTAGGGCACCATGAGAGATGAATGACCTTCATCACTGTAGGGCACCATGAGAGATGAATGACCTTCATCACTGTAGGGCACCATGAGAGATGAATGACCTTCATCACTGTAGGGCACCATGAGAGATGGATGACCTTCATCACTGTAGGGCACCATGAGAAATGGAGGACCTTCATCACTGTAGTCAACCATGAGAGATGAATGACCTTCATCACTGTAGGGCACCATGAAAGATGAATGACCTTCATCACTGTAGGGCAACATGAGAGATGAATGACCTTCATCACTGAAGGGCACCATGAAAGATGAAAGACCTTCATCACTGTAGGGCACCATGAGAGATGAATGACCATCATCACTGTAGGGCACCATGAGAGATGAATGACATTCAACACTGTAGGGCACCACGAGAGATGGATGACCTTCATCACTGTAGGGCACCACGAGAGATGGAGGACCTTCATCACAGTAGGGCACCACGAGAGATGAATGACCTTCATCACTGTAGTGCACCACGAGAGATGAATGACCTTCATCACTGTACGGCACCACGAGAGATGAATGACCTTCATCACTGTAGTGCACCATGAGAGATGATTGACCTTCATCACTGTAGTGCACCATGAGAGATGAATGACCTTCATCACTGTAGTGCACCATGATAGATGAATTACCTTCATCACTGTAGGGCACCATGAGAGATGAATGACCTTCATCACTGTAGGGCACCATGAGAGATGAATGACCTTCATCACTGTAGGGCACCACGAGAGATGGAGGACCTTCATCACTGTAGGGCACCACGAGAGATGGAGGACCTTCATCACTGTAGGGGACCACGAGAGATGGAGGACCTTCATCACTGTAGGGCACCACGAGAGATGGATGACCTTCATCACTGTAGGGCACCATGACAGATGGATGACCTTCATCACTGTAGGGCACCATGAGAGATGGAGTATATTCATCACTGCAGGGCACCATGAGAGATGGAGGACATTCAACACTGCAGGGCACCATGAGAGATGGATGACCTTCATCACTGTAGGGCACCCTGAGAGATGGATGACCTTCATCACTGTAGGGCACCCTGAGAGAAGGAGGACCTTCATCACTGTAGGGCACCACGAGAGATGGAGGACCTTCATCACTGTAGGGCACCATGAGAGTTGGAGGACCTTCATCACTGTAGGGCACCATGAGAGATGGATAAACTTCATCACTGTAGGGCACCATGAGAGATGGAGGACCTTCATCACTGTAGGGCACCATGAGAGATGGAGGACCTTCATTACTGTAGGGCACCATGAGAGACGGATGACCTTCATCACTGAAGGGCACCATGAGAGATGGAGGACCTTCATCACTGTAGGGCACCATGACAGATGGAGGACCTTCATCACTGTAGGGCACCAAGAGAGATGGATGACCTTCATCACTGTAGGGCACCATGAGACATGGATGACCTTCATCACTGTAGTGCACCCTGAGAGATGGATCCTTCATCACTATTGGGCACCATGAGAGATGGAGGACCTTCAACACTGTACGGCACCATGAGAGATGGAGTACATTCATCACTGTAGGGCACCCTGTGAGATGGAAGACCTTCATCACTGTAGGGCACCACGAGAGATGGATGACCTTCATCACTGTAGTGCACCATGAGAGATGAATGACCTTCATCACTGTAGGGCACCATGAAAGATGAATGATCTTCATCACTGTAGGGCAACATGAGAGATGAATGACCTTCATCACTGTAGGGCACTATGAAAGATGAATGACCTTCATCACTGTAGGGCACCATGAGAGATGGAGGACATTCAACACTGCAGGGCACCATGAGAGATGGATGACCTTCATCACTGTAGGGCACCCTGAGAGATGGATGACCTTCATCACTGTCGTGCACCCTGAGAGATGGAGGACCTTCATCACTGTAGGGCACCACGAGAGATGAATGACCTTCATCACTGTAGTGCACCATGAGAGATGAATGACCTTCATCACTGTAGGGCACCATGAAAGATGAATGACCTTCATCACTGTAGGGCACCACGAGAGATGGAGGACCTTCATCACTGTAGGGCACCACGAGAGATGGAGGACCTTCATCACTGTAGGGCACCATGAGAGATGAATGACCTTCATTACTGTAGGGCACCATGAGAGATGAATGACCTTCATCACTGTAGGGCACCATGAGAGATGGATGACCTTCATCACTGTAGGGCACCACGAGAGATGGAGGACCTTCATCACTGTTGGGCACCATGAGAGATGGAGGACCTTCATCACTGTAGTGCACCATGAGAGATGAATAACCTTCATCACTGTAGGGCACCATGAAAGATGAATGACCTTCATCACTGTAGGGCACCATGAGAGATGAATGACCTTCATCACTGTAGGGCACCATGAGAGATGAAAGACCTTCATCACTGTAGGGCACCATGAGAGATGAATGACCTTCATCACTGTAGGGCACTATGAGAGATGGATGACCTTCATCACTGTTGGGCACCATGAAAAATGGAGGACCTTCATCACTGTAGTGCACCATGAGAGATGAATGACGTTCATCACTGTAGGGCACCATGAAAGATGAATGACCTTCATCACAGTAGGGTACCATGAGAGATGAATGACCTTCATCACTGTAGTGCACCATGAGAGATGAATGACCTTCATCACTGTAGGGCACCATGACAGATGAATGACCTTCATCACTGTAGAGCACCATGAGAGATGAATGACCTTCATCACTGTAGGGCACCATGAAAGATGAATGACCTTCATCACTGTAGGGCATCACGAGAGATGGAGGACCATCATCACTGTAGGGCACCACGAGAGATGGAGGACCTTCATCACTGTAGGGCACCATGAGAGATGAATGACCTTCATCACTGTAGGGCACGAGGAGAGATGAATGACCTTCATCACTGTAGGGCACCACGAGAGATGGATGACCTTCATCACTGTAGGGCACCACGTGAGATGGAGGACCTTCATCACTGTAGGGCACCACGAGAGATGGAGGACCTTCATCACTGTAGTGCACCATGAGAGATGAATGACCTTCATCACTGTAGGGCACAATGACAGATGAATGACCTTCATCACTGTAGGGCACCATGAGAGATGAATGACCTTCATCACTGTAGGGCACCATGAGAGATGGATGACCTTCATCACTGTAGGGCAACATGAGAAATGGAGGACCTTCATCACTGTAGTGCACCATGAGAGATGAATGACCTTCATCACTGTAGGGCACCATGAAAGATGAATGACCTTCATCACTGTAGGGCAACATGAGAGATGAATGACCTTCATCACTGAAGGGCACCATGAAAGATGAATGACCTTCATCACTGTAGGGCACCATGAGAGATGAATGACCTTCATCACTGTAGGGCACCATGAGAGATGAATGACATTCAACACTGTAGGGCACCACGAGAGATGGATGACCTTCATCACTGTAGGGCACCACGAGAGATGGAGGACCTTCATCACAGTAGGGCACCACGAGAGATGAATGACCTTCATCACTGTACGGCACCACGAGAGATGAATGACCTTCATCACTGTAGTGCACCACGAGAGATGAATGACCTTCATCACTGTACGGCACCACGAGAGATGAATGACCTTCATCACTGTAGTGCACCATGAGAGATGATTGACCTTCATCACTGTAGGGCACCATGAGAGATGAATGACCTTCATCACTGTAGTGCACCATGATAGATGAATGACCTTCATCACTGTAGGGCACCATGAAAGATGAATGACCTTCATCACTGTAGGGCACCATGAGAGATGAATGACCTTCATCACTGTAGGGCACCACGAGAGATGGAGGACCTTCATCACTGTAGGGCACCACGAGAGATGGAGGACCTTCATCACTGTAGGGCACCACGAGAGATGGAGGACCTTCATCACTGTAGGGGACCATGAGAGATGGAGGACCTTCATCACTGTAGGGCACCACGAGAGATGGATGACCTTCATCACTGTAGGGCACCATGACAGATGGACGACCTTCATCACTGTAGGGCACCATGAGAGATGGAGTATATTCATCACTGCAGGGCACCATGAGAGATGGAGGACATTCAACACTGCAGGGCACCATGAGAGATGGATGACCTTCATCACTCTAGGGCACCCTGAGAGATGGAGGACCTTCATCACTGTAGGGCACCACGAGAGATGGAGGACCTTCATCACTGTAGGGCACCATGAGAGGTGGAGGACCTTCATCACTGTAGGGCACCATGACAGATGGATAAACTTCATCACTGTAGGGCACCATGAGAGATGGAGGACCTTCATCACTGTAGGGCACCATGAGAGATGGAGGACCTTCATTACTGTAGGGCACCATGAGAGATGGATGACCTTCAACACTGTAGGGCACCATGAGAGACGGATGACCTTCATCACTGAAGGGCACCATGAGAGATGGAGGACCTTCATCACTGTAGGGCACCATGACAGATGGAGGACCTTCATCACTGTAGGGCACCAAGAGAGATGGATGACCTTCATCACTGTAGGGCACCATGAGACATGGATGACCTTCATCACTGTAGTGCACCCTGAGAGATGGATCCTTCATCACTATTGGGCACCATGAGAGATGGAGGACCTTCAACACTGTACGGCACCATGAGAGATGGAGTACATTCATCACTGTAGGGCACATTGTGAGATGGAAGACCTTCATCACTGTAGGGCACCACGAGAGATGGATGACCTTCATCACTGTAGTGCACCATGAGAGATGAATGACCTTCATCACTGTAGGGCACCATGAAAGATGAATGACCTTCATCACTGTAGGGCAACATGAGAGATGAATGACCTTCATCACTGTAGGGCACTATGAAAGATGAATGACCTTCATCACTGTAGGGCACCATGAGAGATGGATGACCTTCATCACTGTAGGGCACCACGAGAGATGGAGGACCTTCATCACTGTAGGGCACCACGAGAGATGGAGGACCTTCATCACTGTAGGGCACCATGAGAGATGAATGACCTTCATCACTGTAGGGCACCATGAGAGATGAATGACCTTCATCACTGTAGGGCACCATGAGAGATGAATGACCTTCATCACTGTAGGGCACCATGAGAGATGGATGACCTTCATCACTGTAGGGCACCACGAGAGATGGAGGACCTTCATCACTGTAGGGCACCATGAGAGATGGAGGACCTTCATCACTGTAGTGCACCATGAGAGATGAATGACCTTCATCACTGTAGGGCACCATGAGAGATGGATGACCTTCATCACTGTAGGGCACCATGAGACATGGATGACCTTCATCACTGTAGTGCACCCTGAGAGATGGATCCTTCATCACTATTGGGCACCATGAGAGATGGAGGACCTTCAACACTGTACGGCACCATGAGAGATGGAGTACATTCATTACTGTAGGGCACCACGAGAGATGGATGACCTTAATCACTGTAGGGCACCACGAGAGATGGATGACCTTCATCATTGTAGGGCACCCTTTGAGATGGAGGACCTTCATCACTGTAGGGCACCACGAGAGATGGAGGACCTTCATCACTGTAGGGCACCATGAGAGATGGAGGACCTTCATCACTGTAGGGCACCATGAGAGATGGATGACCTTCATCACTGTAGGGCACCATGAGAGATGAATGACCTTCATCACTGAAGGGCACCATGAGAGATGATAGATAGATAGATAGATACTTTATTCAACCCCATGAGGAAATTCAACTTTTTTCCAATGTCCCATACACTTGTTGTAGCAAAACTAATTACATACAATACTTAACTCAGTAAAAAATATGATCTGCATCTAAATCACTATCTCAAAAAGAAATAATGATAGCTTTTAAAAAGTTCTTAAGTCCTGGCGGTAGAATTGTAAAGCCTAATGGCATTGGGGAGTATTGACCTCTTCATGCTGTCTGACGAGCATTGCATCGATAGTAACCTGTCGCTGAAACTGCTTCTCTGTCTCTGGATGGTGCTATGTAATGGATGTTCAGAGTTATCCATAATTGACCGTAGCCTACTCAGTGCCCTTCGCTCAGCTACCGATGTTAAACTCTCCAGTACTTTGCCCACGACAGAGCCCGCCTTCCTTACCAGCTTATTAAGACGTGAGGCGTCCCTCTTCTTAATGCTTCCTCCCCAACACGCCACCACAAAGAAGAGGGCGCTCTCCACAACTGACCTATAGAACATCTTCAGCATCTCACTACAGACATTGAATGACGCCAACCTTCTAAGGAAGTACAGTCGCCTCTGTGCCTTCCTGCACAAGGCATCTGTGTTGGCAGTCCAGTCTAGCTTCTCGTCTAACTGTACTCCCAGATACTTGTAGGTCTTAACCTGTTCCACACATTCTCCATTAATGATCACTGGCTCCATATGAGGCCTAGATCTCCTAAAGTCCACCACCATCTCCTTGGTCTTGGTGATATTGAGACGCAGGTAGTTTGAGTTGCACCATATCACAAATTCCTGTATCAGTTTCCTATACTCCTCCTCCTGTCCATTCCTGACACACCACACTATGGCCGTGTCATCAGCGAACTTCTGCACATGGCAGGACTCCGAGTTATATTGGAAGTCTGATGTGTACAGGGTGAACAGGACCGGAGAGAGTACGGTTCCCAGAAGCGTCCCTGCGCTGCTGACCACCGTGTCAGACCTACAGTCTCCCAACCGCACATACTGAGGTCTATCTGTCAAGTATCTGTCAAGATGAATGACCTTCATCACTGTAGGGCACCATGAAAGATGGATGACCTTCATCACTGTAGGGCACCATGAGAGATGGAGGACCTTCATCACTGTAGGGCACCATGAGAGATGAATGACCTTCATCACTGTAGGGCACCATGAAAGATGGATGACCTTCATCACTGTAGGGCACCATGAGAGATGGAGGACCTTCATCACTGTAGGGCACCATGAGAGAAGGATAAACTTCATCACTGTAGGGCACCATGAGAGATGGATGACCTTCATCACTGTAGGTCACCATGAGAGATGGAGGACCTTCATCACTGTAGGGCACCATGAGAGATGGATGACATTCATCACTGTAGGGCACCATGAGAGATGGAGGACCTTCATCACTGTAGGGCAACATGAGAGATGGATGACCTTCATCACTGTAGGGCACCATGAGAAATGGATGAACAACATCACTGTAGGGCACCATGAGAGATGGAGGACCTTCATCACTGTAGGGCACCATGAAAGATCAATGACCTTCAGCACTGTAGGGCACCATGAGAGATGAATAACCTTCATCACTGTAGGGCACCACGAGAGTTGGATGACCTTCATCACTGTAGGGCACCACGAGAGATGGAGGACCTTCATCACTGTAGGGCACCACGAGAGATGGAGGACCTTCATCACTGTAGGGCACCATGAGAGATGAATGACCTTCATCACTGTAGGGCACCATGAGAGATGAATGACCTTCATCACTGTAGGGCACCATGAGAGATGAATGACCTTCATCACTGTAGGGCACCATGAGAGATGGATGACCTTCATCACTGTAGGGCACCACGAGAGATGGAGGACCTTCATCACTGTAGGGCACCATGAGAGATGGAGGACCTTCATCACTGTAGTGCACCATGAGAGATGAATGAGCTTCATCACTGTAGGGCACCATTTAAGATGAATGACCTTCATCACTGTAGGGCACAATGAGAGATGAATGACCTTCATCACTGTAGGGCACCATGAGAGATGAATGACCTTCATCACTGTAGGGCAACATGAGAGATGAATGACCTTCATCACTGTAGGGCACCATGAGAGATCAATGACTTTCATCACTGTAGGGCACCATGAGAGATGAATGACCTTCATCACTGTAGGGCACCATGAGAGATGGATGACCTTCATCACTGTAGGGCACTATGAGAAATGGAGGACCTTCATCACTGTAGTGCGCCATGAGAGATGAATGACCTTCATCACTGTAGGGCACCATGAAAGATGAATGACCTTCATCACTGTAGGGCACCATGAAAGATGAATGACCTTCATCACTGTAGGGCACCATGAGAGATGAATGACCTTCATCACTGTAGTGCACCATGAGAGATGAATGACCTTCATCACTGTAGGGCAACATGAGAGATGAATGACCTTCATCACTGTAGGGCACCATGAGAGATGAATGACCTTCATCACTGTAGGGCACCATGAGAGATGAATGACCTTCATCACTGTAGGGCACCACGAGAGATGGATGACCTTCATCACTGTAGGGCACCACGAGAGATGGAGGACCTTCATCACTGTAGGGCACCATGTGAGATGGATGACCTTCATCACTGTAGGGCACCACGAGAGATGGAGGACCTTCATCACTGTAGGGCACCACGAGAGATGGAGGACCTTCATCACTGTAGGGCACCATGAGAGATGAATGACCTTCATCACTGTAGGGCACCATGAGAGATGAATGACCTTCATCACTGTAGGGCACCATGAGAGATGAATGACCTTCATCACTGTAGGGCACCATGAGAGATGGATGACCTTCATCACTGTAGGGCACCATGAGAAATGGATGAACAACATCACTGTAGGGCACCATGAGAGATGGAGGACCTTCATCACTGTAGGGCACCATGAAAGATCAATGACCTTCAGCACTGTAGGGCACCATGAGAGATGAATAACCTTCATCACTGTAGGGCACCACGAGAGATGGATGACCTTCATCACTGTAGGGCACCACGAGAGATGGAGGACCTTCATCACTGTAGGGCACCACGAGAGATGGAGGACCTTCATCACTGTAGGGCACCATGAGAGATGAATGACCTTCATCACTGTAGGGCACCATGAGAGATGAATGACCTTCATCAATGTAGGGCACCATGAGAGATGAATGACCTTCATCACTGTAGGGCACCATGAGAGATGGATGACCTTCATCACTGTAGGGCACCACGAGAGATGGAGGACCTTCATCACTGTAGGGCACCATGAGAGATGGAGGACCTTCATCACTGTAGTGCACCATGAGAGATGAATGAGCTTCATCACTGTAGGGCACCATTTAAGATGAATGACCTTCATCACTGTAGGGCACCATGAGAGATGAATGACCTTCATCACTGTAGGGCACCATGAGAGATGAATGACCTTCATCACTGTAGGGCAACATGAGAGATGAATGACCTTCATCACTGTAGGGCACCATGAGAGATCAATGACTTTCATCACTGTAGGGCACCATGAGAGATGAATGACCTTCATCACTGTAGGGCACCATGAGAGATGGATGACCTTCATCACTGTAGGGCACTATGAGAAATGGAGGACCTTCATCACTGTAGTGCACCATGAGAGATGAATGACCTTCATCACTGTAGGGCACCATGAAAGATGAATGACCTTCATCACTGTAGGGCACCATGAAAGATGAATGACCTTCATCACTGTAGGGCACCATGAGAGATGAATGACCTTCATCACTGTAGTGCACCATGAGAGATGAATGACCTTCATCACTGTAGGGCAACATGAGAGATGAATGACCTTCATCACTGTAGGGCACCATGAGAGATGAATGACCTTCATCACTGTAGGGCACCACGAGAGATGGATGACCTTCATCACTGTAGGGCACCACGAGAGATGGAGGACCTTCATCACTGTAGGGCACCATGTGAGATGGATGACCTTCATCACTGTAGGGCACCACGAGAGATGGAGGACCTTCATCACTGTAGGGCACCACGAGAGATGGAGGACCTTCATCACTGTAGGGCACCATGAGAGATGAATGACCTTCATCACTGTAGGGCACCATGAGAGATGAATGACCTTCATCACTGTAGGGCACCATGAGAGATGAATGACCTTCATCACTGTAGGGCACCATGAGAGATGGATGACCTTCATCACTGTAGGGCACCACGAGAGATGGAGGACCTTCATCACTGTAGGGCACCATGAGAGATGGAGGACCTTCATCACTGTAGTGCACCATGAGAGATGAATGACCTTCATCACTGTAGGGCACCATGAGAGATGAATGACCTTCATCACTGTAGGGCACCATGAGAGATGAATGACCTTCATCACTGTAGGGCAACATGAGAGATGAATGACCTTCATCACTGTAGGGCACCATGAGAGATGAATGACCTTCATCACTGTAGGGCACCATGAGAGATGAATGACCTTCATCACTGTAGGGCACCATGAGAGATGGATGACCTTCATCACTGTAGGGCACTATGAGAAATGGAGGACCTTCATCACTGTAGTGCACCATGAGAGATGAATGACCTTCATCACTGTAGGGCACCATGAAAGATGAATGACCTTCATCACTGTAGGGCACCATGAGAGTTGAATGACCTTCATCACTGTAGGGCACCATGAAAGATGAATGACCTTCATCACTGTAGGGCACCATGAGAGATGAATGACCTTCAACACTGTAGGGCACCACGAGAGATGGATGACCTTCAACACTGTAGGGCACCACGAGAGATGGATGACCTTCATCACTGTAGGGCACCATGAGAGATGGAGGACCTTCATCACTGTAGTGCACCATGAGAGATGGAGGACCTTCATCACTGTAGGGCACCATGAAAGATGAATGACCTTCATCACTGAAGTGCACCATGAGAGATGAATGACCTTCATCACTGTAGGGCACCACGAGAGATGGATGACCTTCATCACTGTAGGGCACCACGAGAGATGGAGGACCTTCATCACTGTAGGGCACCATGTGAGATGAATGACCTTCATCACTGTAGGGCACCACGAGAGATGAATGACCTTCATCACTGTAGGGCACCACGAGAGATGGATGACCTTCATCACTTTAGGGCACCACGAGAGATGGAGGACCTTCATCACTGTAGGGCACCATGAGAGATGAATGACCTTCATCACTGTAGGGCACCATGAGAGATGAATGACCTTCATCACTGTAGGGCACCATGAGAGATGAATGACCTTCATCACTGTAGGGCACCATGAGAGATGGATGACCTTCATCACTGTAGGGCACCATGAGAAATGGAGGACCTTCATCACTATAGTGCACCATGAGAAATGAATGACCTTCATCACTGTAGGGCACCATGAAAGATGAATGACCTTCATCACTGTAGGGCACCATGAGAGATGAATGACCTTCATCACTGTAGGGCACCATGAGAGATGAATGACCTTCATCACTGTAGTGCACCATGAGAGATGAATGACCTTCATCACTGTAGGGCACCATGAAAGATGAATGACCTTCATCACTGTAGTGCACCATGAGAGATGAATGACCTTCATCACTGTAGGGCACCATGAAAGATGAATGACCTTCATCACTGTAGGGCACCACGAGAGATGGAGGACCTTCATCACTGTAGGGCACCACAAGAGATGGAGGACCTTCATCACTGTAGGGCACCATGAGAGATGAATGACCTTCATCACTGTAGGGCACCATGAGAGATGAATGACCTTCATCACTGTAGGGCACCATGAGAGATGAATGACCTTCATCACTGTAGGGCACCATGAGAGATGAATGACCTTCATCACTGTAGGTCACCACGAGAGATGGATGACCTTCATCACTGTAGGGCACCACGAGAGATGGAGGACCTTCATCACTGTAGGGCACCATGAGAGATGAATGACCTTCATCACTGTAGGGCACCATGAGAGATGGATGACCTTCATCACTGTAGGGCACCATGAGAAATGGAGGACCTTCATCACTGTAGTGCACCATGAGAGATGAATGACCTTCATCACTGTAGGGCACCATGAAAGATGAATGACCTTCATCACTGTAGGGCACCATGAGAGATGAATGACCTTCATCACTGTAGTGCACCATGAGAGATGAATGACCTTCATCACTGTAGGGCACCATGAAAGATGGATGACCTTCATCACTGTAGGGCACCACGAGAGATGGAGGACCTTCATCACTGTAGGGCACCACGAGAGATGGAGGACCTTCATCACTGTAGGGCACCATGAGAGATGAATGACCTTCATCACTGTAGGGCACCATGAGAGATGAATGACCTTCATCACTGTAGGGCACCATGAGAGATGAATGACCTTCATCACTGTAGGGCACCATGAGAGATGGATGACCATCACTGTAGGGCACCATGAAAGATGAATGACCTTCATCACTGTAGGGCACCATGAGAGATGAATGACCTTCATCACTGTAGGGCACCACGAGAGATGGAGGACCTTCATCACTGTAGGGCACCATGAGAGATGAATGACCTTCATCACTGTAGGGCACCATGAGAGATGAATGACCTTCATCACTGTAGGGCACCATGAGAGATGAATGACCTACATCACTGTAGGGCACCACGAGAGATGGATGACCTTCATCACTGTAGGGCACCATGAAAGATGGATGACCTTCATCACTGTAGGGCACCACGAGAGATGGAGGACCTTCATCACTGTAGGGCACCACGAGAGATGGAGGACCTTCATCACTGTAGGGCACCATGAGAGATGAATGACCTTCATCACTGTAGGGCACCATGAGAGATGAATGACCTTCATCACTGTAGGGCACCATGAGAGATGAATGACCTACATCACTGTAGGGCACCACGAGAGATGGATGACCTTCATCACTGTAGGGCACCACGAGAGATGGAGGACCTTCATCACTGTAGGGCACCATGAGAGATGGAGGACCTTCATCACTGTAGTGCACCATGAGAGATGAATGACCTTCATCACTGTAGGGTACCATGAGAGATGAATGACCTTCATCACTGTAGGGCACCATGAGAGATGAATGACCTTCATCACTGTAGGGCAACATGAGAGATGAATGACCTACATCACTGTAGGGCACCATGAGAGATGAATGACCTTCATCACTGTAGGGCACCATGAGAGATGAATGACCTTCATCACTGTAGGGCACCATGAGAGATGGATGACCTTCATCACTGTAGGGCACTATGAGAAATGGAGGACCTTCATCACTGTAGTGCACCATGAGAGATGAATGACCTTCATCACTGTAGGGCACCATGAAAGATGAATGACCTTCATCACTGTAGGGCACCATGAAAGATGAATGACCTTCATCAGTGTAGGGCACCATGAGAGATGAATGACCTTCATCACTGTAGGGCACCATGAGAGATGAATGACCTTCATCACTGTAGGGCAACATGAGAGATGAATGACCTTCATCACTGTAGGGCACCATGAGAGATGAATGACCTTCATCACTTTAGGGCACCATGAGAGATGAATGACCTTCATCACTGTAGGGCACCATGAGAGATGGATGACCTTCATCACTGTAGGGCACTATGAGAAATGGAGGACCTTCATCACTGTAGTGCACCATGAGAGATGAATGACCTTCATCACTGTAGGGCACCATGAAAGATGAATGACCTTCATCACTGTAGGGCACCATGAGAGATGAATGACCTTCATCACTGTAGGGCACCATGAAAGATGAATGACCTTCATCACTGTAGGGCACCATGAGAGATGAATGACCTTCATCACTGTAGGGCACCATGAGAGATGAATGACCTTCAACACTGTAGGGCACCATGAGAGATGGAGGACCTTCATCACTGTAGGGCACCACGAGAGATGGAGGACCTTCATCACTGTAGGGCACCATGAGAGATGGAGGACCTTCATCACTGTAGTGCACCATGAGAGATCAATGACCTTCATCACTGTAGTGCACCATGAGAGATGAATGACCTTCATCACTGTAGGGCACCATGAAAGATGAATGACCTTCATCACTGTAGGGCACCATGAGAGATGAATGACCTTCATCACTGCAGGGCACCATGAGAGATGAATGACCTTCATCACTGTAGGGCACCACGAGAGATGGATGACCTTCATCACTGTAGGGCACCATGAGAGATGGAGGACCTTCATCACTGTAGGGCACCATGAGAGGTGGAGGACCTTCATCACTGTAGGGCACCATGAGAGATGGATAAACTTCATCACTGTAGGGCACCATGAGAGATGGAGGACCTTCATCACTGTAGGGCACCATGAGAGATGGAGGACCTTCATTACTGTAGGGCACCATGAGAGATGGATGACCTTCAACACTGCAGGGCACCATGAGAGACGGATGACCTTCATCACTGAAGGGCACCATGAGAGATGGAGGACCTTCATCACTGTAGGGCACCATGACAGATGGAGGACCTTCATCACTGTAGGGCACCAAGAGAGATGGATGACCTTCATCACTGTAGGGCACGATGAGACATGGATGACCTTCATCACTGTAGTGCACCCTGAGAGATGGATCCTTCATCACTATTGGGCACCATGAGAGATGGAGGACCTTCAACACTGTACGGCACCATGAGAGATGGAGTACATTCATCACTGTAGGGCACCCTGTGAGATGGAAGACCTTCATCACTGTAGGGCACCACGAGAGATGGATGACCTTCATCACTGTAGTGCCCCATGAGAGATGAATGACCTTCATCACTGTAGGGCACCATGAAAGATGAATGACCTTCATCACTGTAGGGCAACATGAGAGATGAATGACCTTCATCACTGTAGGGCACTATGCAAGATGAATGACCTTCATCACTGTAGGGCACCATGAGAGATGGATGACCTTCATCACTGTAGGGCACCACGAGAGATGGAGGACCTTCATCACTGTAGGGCACCACGAGAGATGGAGGACCTTCATCACTGTAGGGCACCATGAGAGATGAATGACCTTCATCACTGTAGGGCACCATGAGAGATGAATGACCTTCATCACTGTAGGGCACCATGAGAGATGAATGACCTTCATCACTGTAGGGCACCATGAGAGATGGATGACCTTCATCACTGTAGGGCACCACGAGAGATGGAGGACCTTCATCACTGTAGGGCACCATGAGAGATGGAGGACCTTCATCACTGTAGTGCACCATGAGAGATGAATGACCTTCATCACTGTAGGGCACCATGAGAGATGGATGACCTTCATCACTGTAGGGCACCATGAGACATGGATGACCTTCATCAATGTAGTGCACCCTGAGAGATGGATCCTTCATCACTATTGGGCACCATGAGAGATGGAGGACCTTCAACACTGTACGGCACCATGAGAGATGGAGGACCTTCATCACTGTAGGGCACCATGAGAGATGAATGACCTTCATCACTGTAGGGCACCATGAGAGATGAATGACCTTCATCACTGTAGGGCACCATGAGAGATGAATGACCTACATCACTGTAGGGCACCATGAGAGATGGATGACCTTCATCACTGTAGGGCACCACGAGAGATGGAGGACCTTCATCACTGTAGGGCACCATGAGAGATGGAGGACCTTCATCACTGTAGTGCACCATGAGAGATGAATGACCTTCATCACTGTAGGTCACCATGAGAGATGAATGACCTTCATCACTGTAGGGCACCATGAGAGATGAATGACCTTCATCACTGTAGGGCAACATGAGAGATGAATGACCTTCATCACTGTAGGGCACCATGAGAGATGAATGACCTTCATCACTGTAGGGCACCAGGAGAGATGAATGACCTTCATCACTGTAGGGCACCATGAGAGATGGATGACCTTCATCACTGTAGGGCACTATGAGAAATGGAGGACCTTCATCACTGTAGGGCACCATGAAAGATGAATGACCTTCATCACTGTAGGGCACCATGAAAGATGAATGACCTTCATCACTGTAGGGCACCATGAGAGATGAATGACCTTCATCACTGTAGGGCACCATGAGAGATGAATGACCTTCATCACTGTAGGGCAATATGAGAGATGAATGACCTTCATCACTGTAGGGCACCATGAGAGATGAATGACCTTCATTCTGTAGGGCACCATGAGAGATGAATGACCTTCATCACTGTAGGGCACCATGAGAGATGGATGACCTTCATCACTGTAGGGCACTATGAGAAATGGAGGAACTTCATCACTGTAGTGCACCATGAGAGATGAATGACCTTCATCACTGTAGGGCACCATGAAAGATGAATGACCTTCATCACTGTAGGGCACCATGAGAGATGAATTACCTTCATCACTGTAGGGCACCATGAAAGATGAATGACCTTCATCACTGTAGGGCACCATGAGAGATGAATGACCTTCATCACCGTAGGGCACCATGAGAGATGAATGACCTTCAACACTGTAGGGCACCACGAGAGATGGAGGACCTTCATCACTGTAGGGCACCACGAGAGATGGAGGACCTTCATCACTGTAGGGCAACATGAGAGATGGAGGACCTTCATCACTGTAGTGCACCATGAGAGATCAATGACCTTCATCACTGTAGGGCACCATGAAAGATGAATGACCTTCATCACTGTAGGGCACCATGAGAGATGAATGACCGTCATCACTGCAGGGCACCATGAGAGATGGAGGACCTTCATCACTGCAGGGCACCATGAGTGATGGATGACCTTCATCACTGTAGGGCACCACGAGAGATGGAGGACCTTCATCACTGTAGGGCACCATGTGAGATGAATGACCTTCATCACTGTAGGGCACCATGAGAGATGAATGACCTTCATCACTGTAGGGCACCATGAGAGATGAATGACCTTCATCACTGTAGGGCACCACGAGAGATGGATGACCTTCATCACTGTAGGGCACCACGAGAGATGGAGGACCTTCATCACTGTAGGGCACCATGAGAGATGGAGGACCTTCATCACTGTAGGGCACCATGAGAGATGGAGGACCTTCATCACTGTAGTGCACCATGAAAGATGAATGACCTTCATCACTGTAGGGCACCATGAGAGATGAATGACCTTCATCACTGTAGGGCACCATGAGTGATGAATGACCTTCATCACTGTAGGGCACCATGAGAGATGAATGACCTTCATCACTGTAGGGCACCATGAGAGATGAATGACCTTCATCACTGTAGGGCACCATGAGAGATGAATGACCTTCATCACTGTAGGGCACCATGAAAGATGAATGACCTTCATCACTGGAGGGCACCACGAGAGATGGATGACCTTCATCACTGTAGGGCACCACGAGAGATGGAGGACCTTCATCACTGTAGGGCACCATGAGAGGTGGAGGACCTTCATCCCTGTAGGGCACCATGAGAGATGGATAAACTTCATCACTGTAGGGCACCATGAGAGATGGAGGACCTTCATCACTGTAGGGCACCATGAGAGATGGAGTACATTCATCACTGTAGGGCACCATGAGAGATGTATGACCTTCATCACTGTAGAGCACCATGAGAGATGGATGACCTTCAACACTGCAGGGCACCATGAGAGATGGATGACCTTCATCACTGAAGGGCACCATGAGAGATGGAGGACCTTCATCACTGTAGGGCCCCATGAGAGATGGATGACCTTCATCACTGTAGGGCACCATGAGACATGGATGACCTTCATCACTGTAGGGCACCCTGAGAGATGGATCCTTCATCACTATTGGGCACCATGAGAGATGGAGGACCTTCAACACTGTACGGCACCATGAGAGATGGAGTACATTCATCACTGTAGGGCACCCTGTGAGATGGAAGACCTTCATCACTGTAGGGCACCACGAGAGATGGATGACCTTCATCACTGTAGGGCACCACTGAGATGGAGTACATTCATCACTGTAGGGCACCATGAGAGATGGATGACCTTCATCACTGTAGGGCACCATGAGAGATGGAGTACATTCATCACTGTAGGGCATCCTGTGAGATGGAAGACCTTCATCACTGTAGGGCACCACGAGAGATGGATGACCTTCATCACTGTATGGCACCATGAGAGATGGATGGCCTTCATCACTGTAGGGCACCACGAGAGATGGATGACCTTCATCACTGTAGGGCACCCTTAGAGATGGAGGACCTTCATCACTGTAGGGCACCACGAGAGATGGAGGACCTTCATCACTGTAGGGCACCATGAGAGATGGAGGACCTTCATCACTGTAGGGCACCATGAGAGATGGATGACCTTCATCACTGAAGGGCACCATGAGAGATGATAGTTAGATAGATAGATACTTTATTCATCGCCATGAGGAAATTCAACTTTTTTCCAATGTCCCATACACTTGTTGTAGCAAAACTAATTACATACAATACTTAACTCAGTAAAAAATATGATATGCATCTAAATCACTATCTCAAAAAGAATTAATGATAGCTTTTAAAAAGTTCTTAAGTCCTGGCGGTAGAATTGTAAAGCCTAATGGCATTGGGGAGTATTGACCTCTTCATCCTGTCTGAGGAGCATTGCATCGATAGTAACCTGTCGCTGAAACTGCTTCTCTGTCTCTGGATGGTGCTATGTAGAGGATGTTCAGGGTTTTCCATAATTGACCGTAGCCTACTCAGCACCCTTCGCTCAGCTACCGATGTTAAACTCTCCAGTACTTTGCCCACGACAGAGCCCACCTTCCTTACCAGCTTATTAAGACGTGAGGCGTCCCTCTTCTTAATGCTTCCTCCCCAACACGCCACCACAAAGAAGAGGGCACTCTCCACAACTGACCTATAGAACATCATCTCACTACAGACATTGAATGACGCCAACCTTCTAAGGAAGTACAGTTGCCTCTGTGCCTTCCTGCACAAGGCATCTGTGTTGGCAGTCCAGTCTAGCTTCTCGTCTAACTGTACTCCCAGATACTTGTAGGTCTTAACCTGCTCCACACATTCTCCATTAATGATCACTGACTCCATATGAGGCCTAGATCTCCTAAAGTCCACCACCATCTCCTTGGTCTTGGTGATATTGAGACGCAGGTAGTTTGAGTTGCACCATATCACAAAGCCCTGTATCAGTTTCCTATACTCCTCCTCCTGTCCATTCCTGATACACCCCACTATGGCCGTGTCGTCAGCGAACATCTGCACATGGCAGGACACCGAGTTATATTGGAAGTCTGATGTGTACAGGGTGAACAGGACGGCAGAGAGTACGGTTCCCAGCGGCGTCCCTGTGCTGCTGACCACCGTGTCAGACCTACAGTCTCCCAACCGCACATACTGAGGTCTATCTGTCAAGTATCTGTCAAGATGAATGACCTTCATCACTGTAGGGCACCATGAAAGATGGATGACCTTCATCACTGTAGGGCACCATGAGAGATGGAGTACATTCATCACTGTAGGGCACCCTTAGAGATGGAGGACCTTCATCACTGTAGGGCACGCTTAGAGATGGAGGACCTTCATCACTGTAGGGCACCACGAGAGATGGATGACCTTCATCACTGTAGGGCACCATGAGAGATGGAGGACCTTCATCACTGTAGGGCACCATGAGAGATGGATGACCTTCATCACTGTAGGGCACCATGAGAGATGAATGACCTTCATCACTGTAGGGCACCATGAAAGATGAATGACCTTCATCACTGTAGGGCACCACGAGAGATAGATGACCTTCATCACTGTAGGGCACTATGAGAGATGAATGACCTTCATCACTGTAGGGCACCATGAGAGATGGATGACCTTCATCACTGTAGGGCACCACTAGAGATGGAGGACCTTCATCACTGTAGGGCACCACGAGAGATGGATGACCTTCATCACTGTAGGGCACCATGAGAGATGGATGACCTTCATCACTGTAGGGCACCATGAGAGATGGAGTACATTCATCACTGTAGGGCACCATGAGAGATGTATGACCTTCATCACTGTAGGGCACCATGAGAGATGGATGACCTTCAACACTGCAGGGCACCATGAGAGATGGATGACCTTCATCACTGTAGGGCACCATGAGAGATAGATGACCTTCATCACTGTAGGGCACCATGAGAGATGGATGACCTTCATCACTGTAGGGCACCATGAGAGATGGTGGACCTTCATCACTGTAGGGCACCATGAGAGATGGAGGACCTTCATCACTGTAGGGCACCATGAGAGATGGAGGACCTTCATCACTGTAGGGCACCATGAGAGCTGGAGGACCTTCATCACTGTAGGGTACCATGAGAGATGGAGGATCTTCATCACTGTAGGGCACCCTTAGAGATGGAGGACCTTCATCACTGTAGGGCACCATGAGAGATGGAGGACCTTCATCGCTGTAGGGCACCATGAGAGATGGTGGACCTTCATCACTGTAGGGCACCATGAGAGATGGATGACCTTCATCACTGTAGGGCACCATGAGAGATGGAGTACATTCATCACTGTAGGGCACCCTGAGAGATGGATGACCTTCATCACTGTAGGGCACCATGAGAGCTGGTTGACCTTCATCACTGTAGGGCACCATGAGAGATGGATGACCTTCATCACTGTAGGGCACCATGAGAGATGGAGGACCTTCATCACTGTAGGGCACCACGAGAGATGGAGGACCTTCATCACTGTAGGGCACCATGAGAGATGGAGGACCTTCATCACTGTAGGGCACCATGAGAGATGGATGACCTTCATCACTGTAGGGCACCATGAGAGATGAATGACCTTCATCACTGTAGGGCACCATGAAAGATGAATGACCTTCATCACTGTAGGGCACCACCACAGATAGATGACCTTCATCACTGTAGGGCACCATGAGAGATGAATGACCTTCATCACTGTAGGGCACCATGAGAGATGGATGACCTTCATCACTGTAGGGCACCACTAGAGATGGAGGACCTTCATCACTGTAGGGCACCACGAGAGATGGATGACCTTCATCACTGTAGGGCACCATGAGAGATGGATGACCTTCATCACTGTAGGGCACCATGAGAGATGGAGTACATTCATCACTGTAGGGCACCATGAGAGATGTATGACTTTCATCACTGTAGGGCACCATGAGAGATGGATGACCTTCAACACTGCAGGGCACCATGAGAGATGGATGACCTTCATCACTGTAGGGCACCATGAGAGATGGATGACCTTCATCACTGTAGGGCACCATGAGAGATGGATGACCTTCATCACTGTAGGGCACCATGAGAGATGGTGGACCTTCATCACTGTAGGGCACCATGAGAGATGGAGGACCTTCATCACTGTAGGGCACCATGAGAGATGGAGGACCTTCATCACTGTAGGGCACCATGAGAGATGGAGGACCTTCATCACTGTAGGGTACCATGAGAGATGGAGGATCTTCATCACTGTAGGGCACCCTTAGAGATGGAGGACCTTCATCACTGTAGGGCACCATGAGAGATGGAGGACCTTCATCGCTGTAGGGCACCATGAGAGATGGTGGACCTTCATCACTGTAGGGCACCACGAGAGATGGATGACCTTCATCACTGTAGGGCACCATGAGAGATGGAGTACATTCATCACTGTAGGGCACCCTGAGAGATGGATGACCTTCATCACTGTAGGGCACCATGAGAGCTGGTTGACCTTCATCACTGTAGGGCACCATGAGAGATGGATGACCTTCATCACTGTAGGGCACCATGAGAGATGGAGGACATTCATCACTGTAGGGCACCATGAGAGATGGAGGACCTTCATCACTGTAGGGCACCATGAGAGATGGAGGACCTTCATCACTGTAGGGCACCATGAGAGATGGAGGACCTTCATCACTGTAGGGCACCATGAGAGATGGAGGACCTTCAACACTGTACGGCACCATGAGAGATGGAGTACATTCATCACTGTATGGCACCATGAGAGATGGATGGCCTTCATCACTGTAGGGCACCACGAGAGATGGATGACCTTCATCACTGTAGGGCACCCTTAGAGATGGAGGACCTTCATCACTGTAGGGCACCACGAGAGATGGAGGACCTTCATCACTGTAGGGCACCATGAGAGATGGAGGACCTTCATCACTGTAGGGCACCATGAGAGATGGATGACCTTCATCACTGTAGGGCACCATGAGAGATGAATGACCTTCATCACTGAAGGGCACCATGAGAGATGATAGTTAGATAGATAGATACTTTATTCATCCCCATGAGGAAATTCAACTTTTTTCCAATGTCCCATACACTTGTTGTAGCAAAACTAATTACATACAATACTTAACTCAGTAAAAAATATGATATGCATCTAAATCACTATCTCAAAAAGAATTAATGATAGCTTTTAAAAAGTTCTTAAGTCCTGGCGGTAGAATTGTAAAGCCTAATGGCATTGGGGAGTATTGACCTCTTCATCCTGTCTGAGGAGCATTGCATCGATAGTAACCTGTCGCTGAAACTGCTTCTCTGTCTCTGGATGGTGCTATGTAGAGGATGTTCAGGGTTTTCCATAATTGACCGTAGCCTACTCAGCACCCTTCGCTCAGCTACCGATGTTAAACTCTCCAGTACTTTGCCCACGACAGAGCCCACCTTCCTTACCAGCTTATTAAGACGTGAGGCGTCCCTCTTCTTAATGCTTCCTCCCCAACACGCCACCACAAAGAAGAGGGCACTCTCCACAACTGACCTATAGAACATCATCTCACTACAGACATTGAATGACGCCAACCTTCTAAGGAAGTACAGTCGCCTCTGTGCCTTCCTGCACAAGGCATCTGTGTTGGCAGTCCAGTCTAGCTTCTCGTCTAACTGTACTCCCAGATACTTGTAGGTCTTAACCTGCTCCACACATTCTCCATTAATGATCACTGGCTCCATATGAGGCCTAGATCTCCTAAAGTCCACCACCATCTCCTTGGTCTTGGTGATATTGAGACGCAGGTAGTTTGAGTTGCACCATATCACAAAGTCCTGTATCAGTTTCCTATACTCCTCCTCCTGTCCATTCCTGATACACCCCACTATGGCCGTGTCGTCAGCGAACTTCTGCACATGGCAGGACTCCGAGTTATATTGGAAGTCTGATGTGTACAGGGTGAACAGGACCGCAGAGAGTACGGTTCCCAGCGGCGTCCCTGTGCTGCTGACCACCGTGTCAGACCTACAGTCTCCCAACCGCACATACTGAGGTCTATCTGTCAAGTATCTGTCAAGATGAATGACCTTCATCACTGTAGGGCACCATGAAAGATGGATGACCTTCATCACTGTAGGGCACCATGAGAGATGGAGTACATTCATCACTGTAGGGCACCCTTAGAGATGGAGGACCTTCATCACTGTAGGGCACGCTTAGAGATGGAGGACCTTCATCACTGTAGGGCACCATGAGAGATGGAGGACCTTTATCACTGTAGGGCACCATGAGAGATGGAGGACCTTCATCACTGTAGGGCACCATGAGCGATGGATGACCTTCATCACTGTAGGGCACCATGAGATATGAATGACCTTCATCACTGTAGGGCACCATGAAAGATGAATGACCTTCATCACTGTAGGGCACCACGAGAGATAGCTAACCTTCATCACTGTAGGGCACCATGAGAGATGAATGACCTTCATCACTGTAGGGCACCATGAGAGATGGATGACCTTCATCACTGTAGGGCACCACGAGAGATGGAGGACCTTCATCACTGTAGGGCACCACGAGAGATGGATGACCTTCATCACTGTAGGGCACCATGAGAGATGGATGACCTTCATCACTGTAGGGCACCATGAGAGATGGAGTACATTCATCACTGTAGGGCACCATGAGAGATGTATGACCTTCATCACTGTAGGGCACCATGAGAGATGGATGACCTTCATCACTGTAGGGCACCATGAGAGATGGATGACCTTCATCACTGTAGGGCACCATGAGAGATGGAGGACCTTCATCACTGTAGGGCACCATGAGAGATGGTGGACCTTCATCACTGTAGGGCACCATGAGAGATGGAGGACCTTCATCACTGTAGGGCACCATGAGAGATGGAGGACCTTCATCACTGTAGGGCACCATGAGAGATGGAGGATCTTCATCACTGTAGGGCACCCTTAGAGATGGAGGACCTTCATCACTGTAGGGCACCATGAGAGATGGAGGACCTTCATCGCTGTAGGGCACCATGAGAGATGGTGGACCTTCATCACTGTAGGGCACCATGAGAGATGGATGACCTTCATCACTGTAGGGCACCATGAGAGATGGAGTACATTCATCACTGTAGGGCACCCTGAGAGATGGATGACCTTCATCACTGTAGGGCACCATGAGAGATGGAGGACCTTCATCACTGTAGGGCACCACGAGAGATGGAGGACCTTCATCACTGTAGGGCACCATGAGAGATGGAGGAACTTCATCACTGTAGTGCACCATGAGAGATGAATGACCTTCATCACTGTAGGGCACCATGAAAGATGAATGACCTTCATCACTGGAGGGCACCATGAGAGATGAATGACCTTCATCACTGTAGGGCACCATGAGAGATGAATGACCTTCATCACTGTAGGGCACCATGAGAGATGAATGACCTTCATCACTGTAGGGCACCATGAGAGATGGATGACCTTCATCACTGTACGGCACCATGAGAAATGGAGGACCTTCATCACTGTAGTGCACCATGAGAGATGAATGACCTTCATCACTGTAGGGCACCATGAAAGATGAATGACCTTCATCACTGTAGGGCACCATGAGAGATGAATGACCTTCATCACTGTAGGGCACCATGAGAGATGAATGACCTTCATCACTGTAGGGTACCATGAGAGATGAATGACCTTCAACACTGTAGGGCACCATGAGAGATGGATGAACTTCATCACTGTAGGGCACCACGAGAGATGGAGGACCTTCATCACTGTAGGGCACCATGAGAGATGGAGGACCTTCATCACTGTAGTGCACCATGAGAGATCAATGACCTTCATCACTGTAGGGCACCATGAAAGATGAATGACCTTCATCACTGTAGTGCACCATGAGAGATGAATGACCTTTATCACTGTAGGGCACCAAGAGAGATGGAGTACATTCATCACTGCAGGGCACCATGAGAGATGGAGGACATTCAACACTGCAGGGCACCATGAGAGATGGATGACCTTCATCACTGTAGGGCACCATGAGACATGGATGACCTTCATCACTGTAGGGCACCCTGAGAGATGGATGACCTTCATCACTGTAGGGCACCCTGAGAGATGGAGGACCTTCATCACTGTAGGGCACCACGAGAGATGGAGGACCTTCATCACTGTAGGGCACCATGAGAGGTGGAGGACCTTCATCCCTGTAGGGCACCATGAGAGATGGAGGAACTTCATCAATGTAGGGCACCATGAGAGATGGAGTACATTCATCACTGTAGGGCACCATGAGAGATGTATGACCTTCATCACTGTAGAGCACCATGAGAGATGGATGACCTTCAACACTGCAGGGCACCATGAGAGATGGATGACCTTCATCACTGAAGGGCACCATGAGAGATGGAGGACCTTCATCACTGTAGGGCCCCATGAGAGATGGATGACCTTCATCACTGTAGGGCACCATGAGACATGGATGACCTTCATCACTGTAGGGCACCCTGAGAGATGGATCCTTCATCACTATTGGGCACCATGAGAGATGGAGGACCTTCAACACAGTACGGCACCATGAGAGATGGAGTACATTCATCACTGTAGGGCACCCTGTGAGATGGAAGACCTTCATCACTGTAGGGCACCACGAGAGATGGATGACCTTCATCACTGTAGGGCACCACTGAGATGGAGTACATTCATCACTGTAGGGCACCATGAGAGATGGATGACCTTCATCACTGTAGGGCACCATGAGAGATGGAGTACATTCATCACTGTAGGGCATCCTGTGAGATGGAAGACCTTCATCACTGTAGGGCACCACGAGAGATGGATGACCTTCATCACTGTATGGCACCATGAGAGATGGATGGCCTTCATCACTGTAGGGCACCACGAGAGATGGATGACCTTCATCACTGTAGGGCACCCTTAGAGATGGAGGACCTTCATCACTGTAGGGCACCACGAGAGATGGAGGACCTTCATCACTGTAGGGCACCATGAGAGATGGAGGACCTTCATCACTGTAGGGCACCATGAGAGATGGATGACCTTCATCACTGTAGGGCACCATGAGAGATGAATGACCTTCATCACTGAAGGGCACCATGAGAGATGATAGTTAGATAGATAGATACTTTATTCATCCCCATGAGGAAATTCAACTTTTTTCCAATGTCCCATACACTTGTTGTAGCAAAACTAATTACATACAATACTTAACTCAGTAAAAAATATGATATGCATCTAAATCACTATCTCAAAAAGAATTAATGATAGCTTTTAAAAAGTTCTTAAGTCCTGGCGGTAGAATTGTAAAGCCTAATGGCATTGGGGAGTATTGACCTCTTCATCCTGTCTGAGGAGCATTGCATCGATAGTAACCTGTCGCTGAAACTGCTTCTCTGTCTCTGGATGGTGCTATGTAGAGGATGTTCAGGGTTTTCCATAATTGACCGTAGCCTTCTCAGCACCCTTCGCTCAGCTACCGATGTTAAACTCTCCAGTACTTTGCCCACGACAGAGCCCGCCTTCCTTACCAGCTTATTAAGACGTGAGGCGTCCCTCTTCTTAATGCTTCCTCCCCAACACGCCACCACAAAGAAGAGGGCACTCTCCACAACTGACCTATAGAACATCATCTCACTACAGACATTGAATGACGCCAACCTTCTAAGGAAGTACAGTCGCCTCTGTGCCTTCCTGCACAAGGCATCTGTGTTGGCAGTCCAGTCTAGCTTCTCGTCTAACTGTACTCCCAGATACTTGTAGGTCTTAACCTGCTCCACACATTCTCCATTAATGATCACTGGCTCCATATGAGGCCTAGATCTCCTAAAGTCCACCACCATCTCCTTGGTCTTGGTGATATTGAGACGCAGGTAGTTTGAGTTGCACCATATCACAAAGTCCTGTATCAGTTTCCTATACTCCTCCTCCTGTCCATTCCTGATACACCCCACTATGGCCGTGTCGTCAGCGAACATCTGCACATGGCAGGACACCGAGTTATATTGGAAGTCTGATGTGTACAGGGTGAACAGGACCGCAGAGAGTACGGTTCCCAGCGGCGTCCCTGTGCTGCTGACCACCGTGTCAGACCTACAGTCTCCCAACCGCACATACTGAGGTCTATCTGTCAAGTATCTGTCAAGATGAATGACCTTCATCACTGTAGGGCACCATGAAAGATGGATGACCTTCATCACTGTAGGGCACCATTAGAGATGGAGTACATTCATCACTGTAGGGCACCCTTAGAGATGGAGGACCTTCATCACTGTAGGGCAGGCTTAGAGATGGAGGACCTTCATCACTGTAGGGCACCACGAGAGATGGAGGACCTTCATCACTGTAGGGCACCATGAGAGATGGAGGACCTTCATCACTGTAGGGCACCATGAGAGATGGATGACCTTCATCACTGTAGGGCACCATGAGAGATGAATGACCTTCATCACTGTAGGGCACCATGAAAGATGAATGACCTTCATCACTGTAGGGCACCACGAGAGATAGATGACCTTCATCACTGTAGGGCACCATGAGAGATGAATGACCTTCATCACTGTAGGGCACCATGAGAGATGGATGACCTTCATCACTGTAGGGCACCACGAGAGATGGAGGACCTTCATCACTGTAGGGCACCACGAGAGATGGATGACCTTCATCACTGTAGGGCACCATGAGAGATGGATGACCTTCATCACTGTAGGGCACCATGAGAGCTGGTTGACCTTCATCACTGTAGGGCACCATGAGAGATGGATGACCTTCATCACTGTAGGGCACCATGAGAGATGGAGGACCTTCATCACTGTAGGGCACCATGAGAGATGGAGGACCTTCATCAATGTAGGGCACCATGAGAGATGGAGGACCTTCATCACTGTAGGGCACCATGAGAGATGGAGGACCTTCATCACTGTAGGGCACCATGAGAGATGGAGGACCTTCAACACTGTACGGCACCATGAGAGATGGAGTACATTCATCACTGTATGGCACCATGAGAGATGGATGGCCTTCATCACTGTAGGGCACCACGAGAGATGGATGACCTTCATCACTGTAGGGCACCCTTAGAGATGGAGGACCTTCATCACTGTAGGGCACCACGAGAGATGGAGGACCTTCATCACTGTAGGGCACAATGAGAGATGGAGGACCTTCATCACTGTAGGGCACCATGAGAGATGGATGACCTTCATCACTGTAGGGCACCATGAGAGATGAATGACCTTCATCACTGAAGGGCACCATGAGAGATGATAGTTAGATAGATAGATACTTTATTCATCCCCATGAGGAAATTCAACTTTTTTCCAATGTCCCATACACTTGTTGTAGCAAAACTAATTACATACAATACATAACTCAGTAAAAAATATGATATGCATCTAAATCACTATCTCAAAAAGAATTAATGATAGCTTTTAAAAAGTTCTTAAGTCCTGGCGGTAGAATTGTAAAGCCTAATGGCATTGGGGAGTATTGACCTCTTCATCCTGTCTGAGGAGCATTGCATCGATAGTAACCTGTCGCTGAAACTGCTTCTCTGTCTCTGGATGGTGCTATGTAGAGGATGTTCAGGGTTTTCCATAATTGACCGTAGCCTACTCAGCACCCTTCGCTCAGCTACCGATGTTAAACTCTCCAGTACTTTGCCCACGACAGAGCCCGCCTTCCTTACCAGCTTATTAAGACGTGAGGCGTCCCTCTTCTTAATGCTTCCTCCCCAACACGCCACCACAAAGAAGAGGGCACTCTCCACAACTGACCTATAGAACATCATCTCACTACAGACATTGAATGACGCCAACCTTCTAAGGAAGTACAGTCGCCTCTGTGCCTTCCTGCACAAGGCATCTGTGTTGGCAGTCCAGTCTAGCTTCTCGTCTAACTGTACTCCCAGATACTTGTAGGTCTTAACCTGCTCCACACATTCTCCATTAATGATCACTGGCTCCATATGAGGCCTAGATCTCCTAAAGTCCACCACCATCTCCTTGGTCTTGGTGATATTGAGACGCAGGTAGTTTGAGTTGCACCATATCACAAAGTCCTGTATCAGTTTCCTATACTCCTCCTCCTGTCCATTCCTGATACACCCCACTATGGCCGTGTCGTCAGCGAACTTCTGCACATGGCAGGACTCCGAGTTATATTGGAAGTCTGATGTGTACAGGGTGAACAGGACCGCAGAGAGTACGGTTCCCTGCGGCGCTCCTGTGCTGCTGACCACCGTGTCAGACCTACAGTCTCCCAACCGCACATACTGAGGTCTATCTGTCAAGTATCTGTCAAGATGAATGACCTTCATCACTGTAGGGCACCATGAAAGATGAATGACCTTCATCACTGTAGGGCACCATGAAAGATGAATGACCTTCATCACTGTAGGGCACCATGAAAGATGAATGACCTTCATCACTGTAGGGCACCATGAAAGATGGATGACCTTCATCACTGTAGGGCACCATGAGAGATGGAGTACATTCATCACTGTAGGGCACCCTTAGAGATGGAGGACCTTCATCACTGTAGGGCACGCTTAGAGATGGAGGACCTTCATCACTGTAGGGCACCACGAGAGATGGAGGACCTTTATCACTGTAGGGCACCATGAGAGATGGAGGACCTTCATCACTGTAGGGCACCATGAGCGATGGATGACCTTCATCACTGTAGGGCACCATGAGAGATGAATGACCTTCATCACTGTAGGGCACCATGAAAGATGAATGACCTTCATCACTGTAGGGCACCACGAGAGATAGCTAACCTTCATCACTGTAGGGCACCATGAGAGATGAATGACCTTCATCACTGTAGGGCACCATGAGAGATGGATGACCTTCATCACTGTAGGGCACCACGAGAGATGGAGGACCTTCATCACTGTAGGGCACCACGAGAGATGGATGACCTTCATCACTGTAGGGCACCATGAGAGATGGATGACCTTCATCACTGTAGGGCACCATGAGAGATGGAGTACATTCATCACTGTAGGGCACCATGAGAGATGTATGACCTTCATCACTGTAGGGCACCATGAGAGATGGATGACCTTCATCACTGTAGGGCACCATGAGAGATGGATGACCTTCATCACTGTAGGGCACCATGAGAGATGGAGGACCTTCATCACTGTAGGGCACCATGAGAGATGGTGGACCTTCATCACTGTAGGGCACCATGAGAGATGGAGGACCTTCATCACTGTAGGGCACCATGAGAGATGGAGGACCTTCATCACTGTAGGGTACCATGAGAGATGGAGGATCTTCATCACTGTAGGGCACCCTTAGAGATGGAGGACCTTCATCACTGTAGGGCACCATGAGAGATGGAGGACCTTCATCGCTGTAGGGCACCATGAGAGATGGTGGACCTTCATCACTGTAGGGCACCATGAGAGATGGATGACCTTCATCACTGTAGGGCACCATGAGAGATGGAGTACATTCATCACTGTAGGGCACCCTGAGAGATGGATGACCTTCATCACTGTAGGGCACCATGAGAGATGGAGGACCTTCATCACTGTAGGGCACCACGAGAGATGGAGGACCTTCATCACTGTAGGGCACCATGAGAGATGGAGGACCTTCATCACTGTAGTGCACCATGAGAGATGAATGACCTTCATCACTGTAGGGCACCATGAAAGATGAATGACCTTCATCACTGGAGGGCACCATGAGAGATGAATGACCTTCATCACTGTAGGGCACCATGAGAGATGAATGACCTTCATCACTGTAGGGCACCATGAGAGATGGATGACCTTCATCACTGTACGGCACCATGAGAAATGGAGGACCTTCATCACTGTAGTGCACCATGAGAGATGAATGACCTTCATCACTGTAGGGCACCATGAAAGATGAATGACCTTCATCACTGTAGGGCACCATGAGAGATGAATGACCTTCATCACTGTAGGGCACCATGAAAGATGAATGACCTTCATCACTGTAGGGCACCACAAGAGATAGATGACCTTCATCACTGTAGGGCACCATGAGAGATGAATGACCTTCATCACTGTAGGGCACCATGAGAGATGGATGAACTTCATCACTGTAGGGCACCACGAGAGATGGAGGACCTTCATCACTGTAGGGCACCATGAGAGATGGAGGACCTTCATCACTGTAGTGCACCATGAGAGATCAATGACCTTCATCACTGTAGGGCACCATGAAAGATGAATGACCTTCATCACTGTAGTGCACCATGAGAGATGAATGACCTTTATCACTGTAGGGCACCAAGAGAGATGGAGTACATTCATCACTGCAGGGCACCATGAGAGATGGAGGACATTCAACACTGCAGGGCACCATGAGAGATGGATGACCTTCATCACTGTAGGGCACCATGAGACATGGATGACCTTCATCACTGTAGGGCACCCTGAGAGATGGATGACCTTCATCACTGTAGGGCACCCTGAGAGATGGAGGACCTTCATCACTGTAGGGCACCACGAGAGATGGAGGACCTTCATCACTGCAGGGCACCATGAGAGATGGATGACCTTCATCACTGTAGGGCACCATGAGACATGGATGACCTTCATCACTGTAGGGCACCATGAGAGATGGAGGACCTTCATCACTGTAGGGCACCCTTAGAGATGGAGGACCTTCATCACTGTAGGGCACCATGAGAGATGGAGGACCTTCATCGCTGTAGGGCACCATGAGAGATGGTGGACCTTCATCACTGTAGGGCACCATGAGAGATGGATGACCTTCATCACTGTAGGGCACCATGAGAGATGGAGTACATTCATCACTGTAGGGCACCCTGAGAGATGGATGACCTTCATCACTGTAGGGCACCATGAGAGCTGGTTGACCTTCATCACTGTAGGGCACCATGAGAGATGGATGACCTTCAACACACTAGGGCACCATGAGAGATGGAGGACCTTCATCACTGTAGGGCACCATGAGAGATGGAGGACCTTCATCACTGTAGGGCACCATGAGAGATGGAGGACCTTCATCACTGTAGGGCACCATGAGAGATGGAGGACCTTCAACACTGTACGGCACCATGAGAGATGGAGTACATTCATCACTGTATGGCACCATGAGAGATGGATGGCCTTCATCACTGTAGGGCACCACGAGAGATGGATGACCTTCATCACTGTAGGGCACCCTTAGAGATGGAGGACCTTCATCACTGTAGGGCACCACGAGAGATGGAGGACCTTCATCACTGTAGGGCACCATGAGAGATGATAGTTAGATAGATAGATACTTTATTCATCCCCATGAGGAAATTCAACTTTTTTCCAATGTCCCATACACTTGTTGTAGCAAAACTAATTACATACAATACTTAACTCAGTAAAAAATATGATATACATCTAAATCACTATCTCAAAAAGAATTAATGATAGCTTTTAAAAAGTTCTTAAGTCCTGGCGGTAGAATTGTAAAGCCTAATGGCATTGGGGAGTATTGACCTCTTCATCCTGTCTGAGGAGCATTGCATCGATAGTAACCTGTCGCTGAAACTGCTTCTCTGTCTCTGGATGGTGCTATGTAGAGGATGTTCCGGGTTTTCCATAATTGACCGTAGCCTACTCAGCACCCTTCGCTCAGCTACCGATGTTAAACTCTCCAGTACTTTGCCCACGACAGAGCCCGCCTTCCTTACCAGCTTATTAAGACGTGAGGCGTCCCTCTTCTTAATGCTTCCTCCCCAACACGCCACCACAAAGAAGAGGGCACTCTCCACAACTGACCTATAGAACATCATCTCACTACAGACATTGAATGACGCCAACCTTCTAAGGAAGTACAGTCGCCTCTGTGCCTTCCTGCACAAGGCATCTGTGTTGGCAGTCCAGTCTAGCTTCTCGTCTAACTGTACTCCCAGATACTTGTAGGTCTTAACCTGCTCCACACATTCTCCATTAATGATCACTGGCTCCATATGAGGCCTAGATCTCCTAAAGTCCACCACCATCTCCTTGGTCTTGGTGATATTGAGACGCAGGTAGTTTGAGTTGCACCATATCACAAAGTCCTGTATCAGTTTCCTATACTCCTCCTCCTGTCCATTCCTGATACACCCCACTATGGCCGTGTCGTCAGCGAACTTCTGCACATGGCAGGACTCCGAGTTATATTGGAAGTCTGATGTGTACAGGGTGAACAGGACCGCAGAGAGTACGGTTCCCAGCGGCGTCCCTGTGCTGCTGACCACCGTGTCAGACCTACAGTCTCCCAACCGCACATACTGAGGTCTATCTGTCAAGTATCTGTCAAGATGAATGACCTTCATCACTGTAGGGCACCATGAAAGATGGATGACCTTCATCACTGTAGGGCACCATGAGAGATGGAGTACATTCATCACTGTAGGGCACCCTTAGAGATGGAGGACCTTCATCACTGTAGGGCACGCTTAGAGATGGAGGACCTTCATCACTGTAGGGCACCACGAGAGATGGAGGACCTTCATCACTGTAGGGCACCATGAGAGATGGAGGACCTTCATCACTGTAGGGCACCATGAGAGATGGATGACCTTCATCACTGTAGGGCACCATGAGAGATGAATGACCTTCATCACTGTAGGGCACCATGAAAGATGAATGACCTTCATCACTGTAGGGCACCACGAGAGATAGATGACCTTCATCACTGTAGGGCACCATGAGAGATGAATGACCTTCATCACTGTAGGGCACCATGAGAGATGGATGACCTTCATCACTATAGGGCACCACGAGAGATGGAGGACCTTCATCACTGTAGGGCACCACGAGAGATGGATGACCTTCATCACTGTAGGGCACCATGAGAGATGGATGACCTTCATCACTGTAGGGCACCATGAGAGATGGAGTACATTCATCACTGTAGGGCACCATGAGAGATGTATGACCTTCATCACTGTAGGGCACCATGAGAGATGGATGACCTTCAACACTGCAGGGCACCATGAGAGATGGATGACCTTCATCACTGTAGGGCACCATGAGAGATGGATGACCTTCATCACTGTAGGGCACCATGAGAGATGGAGGACCTTCATCACTGTAGGGCACCATGAGAGATGGTGGACCTTCATCACTGTAGGGCACCAAGAGAGATGGAGGACCTTCATCACTGTAGGGCACCATGAGAGATGGAGGACCTTCATCACTGTAGGGCACCATGAGAGATGGAGGACCTTCATCACTGTAGGGTATCATGAGAGATGGAGGATCTTCATCACTGTAGGGCACCCTTAGAGATGGAGGATCTTCATCACTGTAGGGCACCATGAGAGATGGAGGACCTTCATCGCTGTAGGGCACCATGAGAGATGGTGGACCTTCATCACTGTAGGGCACCATGAGAGATGGATGACCTTCATCACTGTAGGGCACCATGAGAGATGGAGTACATTCATCACTGTAGGGCACCCTGAGAGATGGATGACCTTCATCACTGTAGGGCACCATGAGAGCTGGTTGACCTTCATCACTGTAGGGCACCATGAGAGATGGATGACCTTCATCACTGTAGGGCACCATGAGAGATTGAGGACCTTCATTACTGTAGGGCACCATGAGAGATGGAGGACCTTCATCACTGTAGGGCACCATGAGAGATGGAGGACCTTCATCACTGTAGGGCACCATGAGTGATGGAGGACCTTCATCACTGTAGGACACCATGAGAGCTGGATGACCTTTAGTACTGTAGGGCACCATGAGAGATGGAGGACCTTCATCACTGTAGGACACCATGAGAGCTGGATGACCTTCATCACTGTAGGGCACCATGAGAGATGGAGGACCTTCATCACTGTAGGGTACCATGAGAGATGGAGGATCTTCATCACTGTAGGGCACCCTTAGAGATGTATGACCTTCATCACTGTAGGGCACCATGAGAGATGGTGGACCTTCATCACTGTAGGGCACACTTAGAGATGGATGACCTTCATCGCTGTAGGGCACCATGAGAGATGGTGGACCTTCATCACTGTAGGGCACCATGAGAGATGGATGACCTTCATCACTGTAGGGCACCATGAGAGATGGAGTACATTCATCACTGTAGGGCACCATGAGAGATGGATGACCTTCATCACTGTAGGGCACCCTGAGAGATGGATGAACTTCATCACTGTAGGGCACCATGAGAGATGGAGGACCTTCATCACTGTAGGGCACCATGAGAGATGGATGACCTTCATCACTGTAGGGCACCATGAGAGCTGGTTGACCTTCATCACTGTAGGGCACCATGAGAGATGGATGACCTTCATCACTGTAGGGCACCATGAGAGATGGAGGACCTTCATCACTGTAGGGCACCATGAGAGATGGAGGACCTTCATCACTGTAGGGCACCATGAGAGATGGAGGACCTTCATCACTGTAGGGCACCATGAGAGATGGAGGACCTTCATCACTGTAGGGCACCATGAGAGATGGAGGACCTTCAACACTGTACGGCACCATGAGAGATGGAGTACATTCATCACTGTATGGCACCATGAGAGATGGATGGCCTTCATCACTGTAGGGCACCACGAGAGATGGATGACCTTCATCACTGTAGGGCACCCTTAGAGATGGAGGACCTTCATCACTGTAGGGCACCACGAGAGATGGAGGACCTTCATCACTGTAGGGCACCATGAGAGATGGAGGACCTTCATCACTGTAGGGCACCATGAGAGATGGATGACCTTCATCACTGTAGGGCACCATGAGAGATGAATGACCTTCATCACTGAAGGGCACCATGAGAGATGATAGTTAGATAGATAGATACTTTATTCATCCCCATGAGGAAATTCAACTTTTTTCCAATGTCCCATACACTTGTTGTAGCAAAACTAATTACATACAATACTTAACTCAGTAAAAAATATGATATGCATCTAAATCACTATCTCAAAAAGAATTAATGATAGCTTTTAAAAAGTTCTTAAGTCCTGGCGGTAGAATTGTAAAGCCTAATGGCATTGGGGTGTATTGACCTCTTCATCCTGTCTGAGGAGCATTGCATCGATAGTAACCTGTCGCTGAAACTGCTTCTCTGTCTCTGGATGGTGCTATGTAGAGGATGTTCAGGGTTTTCCATAATTGACCGTAGCCTACTCAGCACCCTTCGCTCAGCTACCGATGTTAAACTCTCCAGTACTTTGCCCACGACAGAGCCCGCCTTCCTTACCAGCTTATTAAGACGTGAGGCGTCCCTCTTCTTAATGCTTCCTCCCCAACACGCCACCACAAAGAAGAGGGCACTCTCCACAACTGACCTATAGAACATCATCTCACTACAGACATTGAATGACGCCAACCTTCTAAGGAAGTACAGTCGCCTCTGTGCCTTCCTGCACAAGGCATCTGTGTTGGCAGTCCAGTCTAGCTTCTCGTCTAACTGTACTCCCAGATACTTGTAGGTCTTAACCTGCTCCACACATTCTCCATTAATGATCACTGGCTCCATATGAGGCCTAGATCTCCTAAAGTCCACCACCATCTCCTTGGTCTTGGTGATATTGAGACGCAGGTAGTTTGAGTTGCACCATATCACAAAGTCCTGTATCAGTTTCCTATACTCCTCCTCCTGTCCATTCCTGATACACCCCACTATGGCCGTGTCGTCAGTGAACATCTGCACATGGCAGGACTCCGAGTTATATTGGAAGTCTGATGTGTACAGGGTGAACAGGACCGCAGAGAGTACGGTTCCCAGCGGCGTCCCTGTGCTGCTGACCACCGTGTCAGACCTACAGTCTCCCAACCGCACATACTGAGGTCTATCTGTCAAGTATCTGTCAAGATGAATGACCTTCATCACAGTAGGGCACCATGAAAGATGGATGACCTTCATCACTGTAGGGCACGCTTAGAGATGGAGGACCTTCATCACTGTAGGGCACCACGAGAGATGGAGGACCTTCATCACTGTAGGGCACCACGAGAGATGGAGGACCTTCATCACTGTAGGGCACCATGAGAGATGGAGGACCTTCATCACTGTAGGGCACCATGAGAGATGGATGACCTTCATCACTGTAGGGCACCATGAGAGATGAATGACCTTCATCACTGTAGGGCACCATGAAAGATGAATGACCTTCATCACTGTAGGGCACCACGAGAGATAGATGACCTTCATCACTGTAGGGCACCATGAGAGATGGATGACCTTCATCACTGTAGGGCACCACGAGAGATGGAGGACCTTCATCACTGTAGGGCACCACGAGAGATGGATGACCTTCATCACTGTAGGGCACCATGAGAGATGGATGACCTTCATCACTGTAGGGCACCATGAGAGATGGAGTACATTCATCACTGTAGGGCACCATGAGAGATGTATGACCTTCATCACTGTAGGGCACCATGAGAGATGGATTACCTTCAACACTGCAGGGCACCATGAGAGATGGATGACCTTCATCACTGTAGGGCACCATGAGAGATGGATGACCTTCATCACTGTAGGGCACCATGAGAGATGGAGGACCTTCATCACTGTAGGGCACCATGAGAGATGGTGGACCTTCATCACTGTAGGGCACCATGAGAGATGGAGGACCTTCATCACTGTAGGGCACCATGAGAGATGGAGGACCTTCATCACTGTAGGGCACCATGAGAGATGGAGGACCTTCATCACTGTAGGGTACCATGAGAGATGGAGGATCTTCATCACTGTAGGGCACCCTTAGAGATGGAGGACCTTTATCACTGTAGGGCACCATGAGAGATGGAGGACCTTCATCGCTGTAGGGCACCATGAGAGATGGTGGACCTTCATCACTGTAGGGCACCATGAGAGATGGATGACCTTCATCACTGTAGGGCACCATGAGAGATGGAGTACATTCATCACTGTAGGGCACCCTGAGAGATGGATGACCTTCATCACTGTAGGGCACCATGAGAGCTGGTTGACCTTCATCACTGTAGGGCACCATGAGAGATGGATGACCTTCATCACTGTAGGGCACCATGAGAGATGGAGGACCTTCATCACTGTAGGGCACCATGAGAGATGGAGGACCTTCATCACTGTAGGGCACCATGAGAGATGGAGGACCTTCATCACTGTAGGGCACCATGAGAGATGGAGGACCTTCATCACTGTAGGGCACCATGAGAGATGGAGGACCTTCAACACTGTACGGCACCATGAGAGATGGAGTACATTCATCACTGTATGGCACCATGAGAGATGGATGGCCTTCATCACTGTAGGGCACCACGAGAGATGGATGACCTTCATCACTGTAGGGCACCCTTAGAGATGGAGGACCTTCATCACTGTAGGGCACCACGAGAGATGGAGGACCTTCATCACTGTAGGGCACCATGAGAGATGGAGGACCTTCATCACTGTAGGGCACCATGAGAGATGGATGACCTTCATCACTGTAGGGCACCATGAGAGATGAATGACCTTCATCACTGAAGGGCACCATGAGAGATGATAGTTAGATAGATAGATACTTTATTCATCCCCATGAGGAAATTCAACTTTTTTCCAATGTCCCATACACTTGTTGTAGCAAAACTAATTACATACAATACTTAACTCAGTAAAAAATATGATATGCATCTAAATCACTATCTCAAAAAGAATTAATGATAGCTTTTAAAAAGTTCTTAAGTCCTGGCGGTAGAATTGTAAAGCCTAATGGCATTGGGGAGTATTGACCTCTTCATCCTGTCTGAGGAGCATTGCATCGATAGTAACCTGTCGCTGAAACTGCTTCTCTGTCTCTGGATGGTGCTATGTAGAGGATGTTCAGGGTTTTCCATAATTGACCGTAGCCTACTCAGCACCCTTCGCTCAGCTACCGATGTTAAACTCTCCAGTACTTTGCCCACGACAGAGCCCGCCTTCCTTACCAGCTTATTAAGACGTGAGGCGTCCCTCTTCTTAATGCTTCCTCCCCAACACGCCACCACAAAGAAGAGGGCACTCTCCACAACTGACCTATAGAACATCATCTCACTACAGACATTGAATGACGCCAACCTTCTAAGGAAGTACAGTCGCCTCTGTGCCTTCCTGCACAAGGCATCTGTGTTGGCAGTCCAGTCTAGCTTCTCGTCTAACTGTACTCCCAGATACTTGTAGGTCTTAACCTGCTCCACACATTCTCCATTAATGATCACTGGCTCCATATGAGGCCTAGATCTCCTAAAGTCCACCACCATCTCCTTGGTCTTGGTGATATTGAGACGCAGGTAGTTTGAGTTGCACCATATCACAAAGTCCTGTATCAGTTTCCTATACTCCTCCTCCTGTCCATTCCTGATACACCCCACTATGGCTGTGTCGTCAGCGAACTTCTGCACATGGCAGGACTCCGAGTTATATTGGAAGTCTGATGTGTACAGGGTGAACAGGACCGCAGAGAGTACGGTTCCCAGCGGCGTCCCTGTGCTGCTGACCACCGTGTCAGACCTACAGTCTCCCAACCGCACATACTGAGGTCTATCTGTCAAGTATCTGTCAAGATGAATGACCTTCATCACTGTAGGGCACCATGAAAGATGGATGACCTTCATCACTGTAGGGCACCATGAGAGATGGAGTACATTCATCACTGTAGGGCACCCTTAGAGATGGAGGACCTTCATCACTGTAGGGCACGCTTAGAGATGGAGGACCTTCATCACTGTAGGGCACCACGAGAGATGGAGGACCTTCATCACTGTAGGGCACCATGAGAGATGGAGGACCTTCATCACTGTAGGGCACCATGAGAGATGGATGACCTTCATCACTGTAGGGCACCATGAGAGATGAATGACCTTCATCACTGTAGGGCACCATGAAAGATGAATGACCTTCATCACTGTAGGGCACCACGAGAGATAGATGACCTTCATCACTGTAGGGCACCATGAGAGATGAATGACCTTCATCACTGTAGGGCACCATGAGAGATGGATGACCTTCATCACTGTAGGGCACCACGAGAGATGGAGGACCTTCATCACTGTAGGGCACCACGAGAGATAGATGACCTTCATCACTGTAGGGCACCATGAGAGATGGATGACCTTCATCACTGTAGGGCACCATGAGAGATGGAGTACATTCATCACTGTAGGGCACCATGAGAGATGTATGACCTTCATCACTGTAGGGCACCATGAGAGATGGATGACCTTCAACACTGCAGGGCACCATGAGAGATGGATGACCTTCATCACTGTAGGGCACCATGAGAGATGGATGACCTTCATCACTGTAGGGCACCATGAGAGATGGAGGACCTTCATCACTGTAGGGCACCATGAGAGATGGTGGACCTTCATCACTGTAGGGCACCAAGAGAGATGGAGGACCTTCATCACTGTAGGGCACCATGAGAGATGGAGGACCTTCATCACTGTAGGGCACCATGAGAGATGGAGGACCTTCATCACTGTAGGGTATCATGAGAGATGGAGGATCTTCATCACTGTAGGGCACCCTTAGAGATGGAGGATCTTCATCACTGTAGGGCACCATGAGAGATGGAGGACCTTCATCGCTGTAGGGCACCATGAGAGATGGTGGACCTTCATCACTGTAGGGCACCATGAGAGATGGATGACCTTCATCACTGTAGGGCACCATGAGAGATGGAGTACATTCATCACTGTAGGGCACCCTGAGAGATGGATGACCTTCATCACTGTAGGGCACCATGAGAGCTGGTTGACCTTCATCACTGTAGGGCACCATGAGAGATGGATGACCTTCATCACTGTAGGGCACCATGAGAGATTGAGGACCTTCATTACTGTAGGGCACCATGAGAGATGGAGGACCTTCATCACTGTAGGGCACCATGAGAGATGGAGGACCTTCATCACTGTAGGGCACCATGAGTGATGGAGGACCTTCATCACTGTAGGACACCATGAGAGCTGGATGACCTTTAGTACTGTAGGGCACCATGAGAGATGGAGGACCTTCATCACTGTAGGACACCATGAGAGCTGGATGACCTTCATCACTGTAGGGCACCATGAGAGATGGAGGACCTTCATCACTGTAGGGTACCATGAGAGATGGAGGATCTTCATCACTGTAGGGCACCCTTAGAGATGTATGACCTTCATCACTGTAGGGCACCATGAGAGATGGTGGACCTTCATCACTGTAGGGCACACTTAGAGATGGATGACCTTCATCGCTGTAGGGCACCATGAGAGATGGTGGACCTTCATCACTGTAGGGCACCATGAGAGATGGATGACCTTCATCACTGTAGGGCACCATGAGAGATGGAGTACATTCATCACTGTAGGGCACCCTGAGAGATGGATGACCTTCATCACTGTAGGGCACCATGAGAGCTGGTTGACCTTCATCACTGTAGGGCACCATGAGAGATGGATGACCTTCATCACTGTAGGGCACCATGAGAGATGGAGTACATTCATCACTGTAGGGCACCATGAGAGATGGATGACCTTCATCACTGTAGGGCACCCTGAGAGATGGATGAACTTCATCACTGTAGGGCACCATGAGAGATGGAGGACCTTCATCACTGTAGGGCACCATGAGAGATGGAGGACCTTCATCACTGTAGGGCACCATGAGAGATGGATGACCTTCATCACTGTAGGGCACCATGAGAGATGGATGACCTTCATCACTGTAGGGCACCATGAGAGCTGGTTGACCTTCATCACTGTAGGGCACCATGAGAGATGGATGACCTTCATCACTGTAGGGCACCATGAGAGATGGAGGACCTTCATCACTATAGAGCACCATGAGAGACGGATGACTTTCTTCACTGTAGGACACCATGAGAGATGGATGACCTTCATCACTGTAGGGCACCATGAGAGCTGGAGTACATTCATCACTGTAGGGCACCATGAGAGATGGATGACCTTCATCACTGTAGGGCAGCATGAGAGATGGATGACCTTCATCACCATAGGGCACCATGAAAGATGGAGGACCTTCATCACTGTAGGACACCATGAGAGATGGAGGACCTTCATCACTGTAGGGCACCATGAGAGATGGAGGACCTTCATCACTGTAGGGCACCATGAGAGATGGAGGACCTTCATCACTGTAGGGCACCATGAGAGATGGAGGACCTTCATCACTGTAGGGCACCATGAGAGATGGAGGACCTTCATCACTGTAGGACACCATGAGAGCTGGATGACCTTTAGCACTGTAGGGCACCATGAGAGATGGAGCACCTTCATCACTGTAGGACACCATGAGAGCTGGATGACCTTCATCACTGTAGGGCACCATGAGAGATGGAGGACCTTCATCACTGTAGGGTACCATGAGAGATGGAGGATCTTCATCACTGTAGGGCACCCTTAGAGATGTATGACCTTCATCACTGTAGGGCACCATGAGAGATGGAGGACCTTCATCACTGTAGGGCACCATGAGAGATGGTGGACCTTCATCACTGTAGGGCACCATGAGAGATGGAGGACCTTCATCACTGTAGGGCACCATGAGAGATGGAGGACCTTCATCACTGTAGGGCACCATGAGAGATGGAGGACCTTCATCACTGTAGGGTACCATGAGAGATGGAGGATCTTCATCACTGTAGGGCACCCTTAGAGATGGAGGACCTTCATCACTGTAGGGCACCATGAGAGATGGAGGACCTTCATCACTGTAGGACACCATGAGAGCTGGATGACCTTTAGCACTGTAGGGCACCATGAGAGATGGTGGACCTTCATCACTGTAGGGCACCAAGAGAGATGGAGGACCTTCATCACTGTAGGGCACCATGAGAGATGGAGGACCTTCATCACTGTAGGGCACCATGAGAGATGGAGGACCTTCATCACTGTAGGGTATCATGAGAGATGGAGGATCTTCATCACTGTAGGGCACCCTTAGAGATGGAGGATCTTCATCACTGTAGGGCACCATGAGAGATGGAGGACCTTCATCGCTGTAGGGCACCATGAGAGATGGTGGACCTTCATCACTGTAGGGCACCATGAGAGATGGATGACCTTCATCACTGTAGGGCACCATGAGAGATGGAGTACATTCATCACTGTAGGGCACCCTGAGAGATGGATGACCTTCATCACTGTAGGGCACCATGAGAGCTGGTTGACCTTCATCACTGTAGGGCACCATGAGAGATGGATGACCTTCATCACTGTAGGGCACCATGAGAGATTGAGGACCTTCATTACTGTAGGGCACCATGAGAGATGGAGGACCTTCATCACTGTAGGGCACCATGAGAGATGGAGGACCTTCATCACTGTAGGGTACCATGAGAGATGGAGGATCTTCATCACTGTAGGGTACCCTTAGAGATGGAGGACCTTCATCACTGTAGGGCACCATGAGAGATGGAGGACCTTCATCACTGTAGGACACCATGAGAGCTGGATGACCTTTAGCACTGTAGGGCACCATGAGAGATGGTGGACCTTCATCACTGTAGGGCACCAAGAGAGATGGAGGACCTTCATCACTGTAGGGCACCATGAGAGATGGAGGACCTTCATCACTGTAGGGCACCATGAGAGATGGAGGACCTTCATCACTGTAGGGTATCATGAGAGATGGAGGATCTTCATCACTGTAGGGCACCCTTAGAGATGGAGGATCTTCATCACTGTAGGGCACCATGAGAGATGGAGGACCTTCATCGCTGTAGGGCACCATGAGAGATGGTGGACCTTCATCACTGTAGGGCACCATGAGAGATGGATGACCTTCATCACTGTAGGGCACCATGAGAGCTGGTTGACCTTCATCACTGTAGGGCACCATGAGAGATGGATGACCTTCATCACTGTAGGGCACCATGAGAGATGGAGTACATTCATCACTGTAGGGCACCATGAGAGATGGATGACCTTCATCACTGTAGGGCACCCTGAGAGATGGATGAACTTCATCACTGTAGGGCACCATGAGAGATGGAGGACCTTCATCACTGTAGGGCACCATGAGAGATGGAGGACCTTCATCACTGTAGGGCACCATGAGAGATGGATGACCTTCATCACTGTAGGGCACCATGAGAGATGGATGACCTTCATCACTGTAGGGCACCATGAGAGCTGGTTGACCTTCATCACTGTAGGGCACCATGAGAGATGGATGACCTTCATCACTGTAGGGCACCATGAGAGATGGAGGACCTTCATCACTATAGAGCACCATGAGAGACGGATGACTTTCTTCACTGTAGGACACCATGAGAGATGGATGACCTTCATCACTGTAGGGCACCATGAGAGCTGGAGTACATTCATCACTGTAGGGCACCATGAGAGATGGATGACCTTCATCACTGTAGGGCAGCATGAGAGATGGATGACCTTCATCACCATAGGGCACCATGAAAGATGGAGGACCTTCATCACTGTAGGACACCATGAGAGATGGAGGACCTTCATCACTGTAGGGCACCATGAGAGATGGAGGACCTTCATCACTGTAGGGCACCATGAGAGATGGAGGACCTTCATCACTGTAGGGCACCATGAGAGATGGAGGACCTTCATCACTGTAGGGCACCATGAGAGATGGAGGACCTTCATCACTGTAGGACACCATGAGAGCTGGATGACCTTTAGCACTGTAGGGCACCATGAGAGATGGAGCACCTTCATCACTGTAGGACACCATGAGAGCTGGATGACCTTCATCACTGTAGGGCACCATGAGAGATGGAGGACCTTCATCACTGTAGGGTACCATGAGAGATGGAGGATCTTCATCACTGTAGGGCACCCTTAGAGATGTATGACCTTCATCACTGTAGGGCACCATGAGAGATGGAGGACCTTCATCACTGTAGGGCACCATGAGAGATGGTGGACCTTCATCACTGTAGGGCACCATGAGAGATGGAGGACCTTCATCACTGTAGGGCACCATGAGAGATGGAGGACCTTCATCACTGTAGGGCACCATGAGAGATGGAGGACCTTCATCACTGTAGGGTACCATGAGAGATGGAGGATCTTCATCACTGTAGGGCACCCTTAGAGATGGAGGACCTTCATCACTGTAGGGCACCATGAGAGATGGAGGACCTTCATCACTGTAGGACACCATGAGAGCTGGATGACCTTTAGCACTGTAGGGCACCATGAGAGATGGAGGACCTTCATCACTGTAGGACACCATGAGAGCTGGAATCTGTAGAACTCTAAAAAACAAAAAATTGTGGAGCAGGCTCGACGGGCCGAATGGCCTGACCGCGCTCTGCGGAGCGCCCGGAGGAAAACCCGCCGCGGCCACGGGGAGAGGACGAGCAAACTCCTCGCAGGCTGCCACGGCGGGGATCGAACCCCCCCCTCCCGGCAGCCCGGTGCTGTGGCCCTGCACCTGAAGGGTTAAAAATCTGGCTCTGGGAAAAGCGGAGCGGACACAGATATGCTTTGTTCAGTCACTGATATGACTACCTGCTCTATCCCTCCACCGCTTGCGTCAGTACTCCAGCACTTACCCCACCGGACAGAGTTACAAGCGTCATTCCCAGATCCCAAGGGGGAGTGGGGGGGGGCTCCCGGTATTATGGACAATTAGGTGTAGAATGTGCCTCCAGATAGGCAACTGCTTTTGATTAATTCACTTCCAAGCAGCAGTAAATAAATTCCTTCTCAGAATTCTGCACAGGCACGGCGCTAGGCCGGACTGCACCCGTGCCACGCTCTCTGCTTTACCATCGGTGTTCTTCCAGGGGTTCTTAATCCGGGGTCCACGGGCGCCTCGCTGAATGGTGTGTTTTTTTTTAAAAAGGCAGTACCGGACTTTTCCCCAGTGAAGCTGACAGGAGAGTTCAACCTCGAGGCTGATTAACTTTAACGGGCCGAGGTTCTGACGTGATCCCTCCTGCTTCGCTCCCGCGTGGAGGACTCGGCTCTCGAGGGGCCTGCCCTGCCTGACAGTCGCGGGATGCCAGGCCACTGCGGTGAGTAGGGTTTAGCGGCTGAATTAAAAGGCCAGGACTGAGTAACGGCGGCAGATCTGCATCTGGGATTAGTCTCACTTCACTTGGGGCCTACGGCGTGGTCACAGGACCCTAACCAGGGGGCGATTTGTGGACCGCCGGAGGAAATCTGACCACCCGGCCAACCCGCACGGACGGGTAACCCCGGAACAGAGTCGGACTCCGAGCAGCCGATATGCCTCGGCTAGCCACCGGGCTCCCGAGACGCCCCAGGGCCCACCGGGCGGTGGGGCTGCCCGGATTAGAGAGTGTGGCGAGGTTGAGCGGGGCTGGGTCGCGGTAAGGTTCCTGGTTTGCAGGAACGGAGGACGCGAGGTGCCTCGATGGAGGTGCACGAGACGACGAAAGGCACAGACTGAGTGGACGAGGAGGGGTAATTTTAACATCGCCCTTTTTTGGCCCGCCTTTTCTATTTCCTGTTGTAATCTGTGGTCCACCTCCCAGCTACCGTAGGCCATCTGGGTCCTTTCCCCCCTTGCAGTTTCTTAGCTCAACCCGCAAGGATTCAACATCTTCCGATCCTACCTCACACCTTTCTGGGCCACGCCATTCAGGGCCCCCAGACAGTCCTTCCCGGTGAGGCGACACTTCACCTGTGAGTCGGCTGGGGCCACTTACTGTGCCCGGTGCTCCCGGTCGGTGCGGCCTCCTGCACATCGGTGAGACCCCGCCGTAGATTGGGAGACCGCTTCGCCGAGCGTCTGGGCTCCGTCCGCGGGAACGAGCCGGATCTCCCGGCGGCCGCCCATTTTTAATTCCACGTCCCATTCCCATTCCGACATGTCAATCCACGGCCCCCTCCACCGTCACAAAGAGGCCACACTCGGGTCGGGGGAACAACACCTTACATTCCGTCTGGGTAGCCCCCGACCTGATGGCATGAACATCGACTTCTCAAACCCCCCCCAACTTCTTTCACCATTCCCCATTCCCACTTCCCTCTCTCACCTTCCCACCTGTCCATCGCCGCCCCCCCCCCCCCCCCTCTGGTGCTCCTCCCCACTTTTCTTTCTTCCGCGGCCTCCGGTCCTCTCCTATCAGATTCCTCCTTCTCCAGCCCTGAATCTCTCTCTCACCGATCGACTTCCCAGCTCTTTACTTCTCCGGGTTTCTCCCTCGCACCTTTTAAACCCACTCCTCAACCAACGTCCAGCCCGAGACGTCGACTGTTCATTCTTTTCCACAGACGCTGCCCGGCCTGCAGAGTTCCTCCAGCGTTTTGTCTGCGTTGCTCTGGTTTCCAGCATCTGCAGATCTTCTCCTGTTTCGGGTAGTTCCGTGGCTATTGCTACAGACTCGAGATTTTTTTTTTAAAAATTCTAAAGCTGTTACCTCACGGGTGGGGCTTGAAACCGTTTCCCCGGTGGTGCAACGCGGGACGAGGCCTCTGGCACCTCACCCATTCAAAGCCAACCTCCAGCAGCTGACGCATTGATAAGAGTTGGTTTTAAAAGAGCTCAGGAAGGGTGCTGTCCGTCACTCAGGACCCTGACCTTCTGGGGTCACGGCCTCTTCTCATCAGGGAGGAGGTACAGGAGCCTGAAGGCACACACTCAGCGATTCAGGAACAGCTTCTTCCCCTCCGCCATCAGGGAGGAGGTACAGGAGCCTGAAGGCACACACTCAGTGATTCAGGGACAGCTTCTTCCCCTCCGCCATCAGGGAGGGGGTACAGGAGCCTGAAGACACACACTCAGCGATTCAGGAACAGCTTCTTCCCCTCCGCCATCAGGGAGGAGGTACAGGAGCCTGAAGACACACACTCTCAGCATTTGAGAAACAGCTTCTGCCCCTCTTCCATCCAATTTCACAAACCCACAATCACTTCTCTTGAATTGAACTGGATTGACTTTATAAACTCACAGACCTCACACTCAGGAGGAGTAAAAAATCTTTGCGTTCAAATATACAACTTATGGTGATTTGTAATAAATAGTACATACAACAGGACAGTCAATATAACACAGAAGTACAGTTTTATCAGTGTGAGTTAATCAGTCTGACGGCCTGGTGGGAGAAGCTGTCCCCGGAGCCTGTTGGTCCTGGCTTTTATGCTGCGGGACCGTTTCCCGGATGGGAGCAGCTGGGACAGTTTGTGGTCGGGGTGACTCGGGTCCCCAGTGATCCTTCGGGCCCCTTTTTACACACCCGTCTCTGTAAATGCCCTGAATAGCGGGGAGTTCACAACTACAGATGCGCCGGGCTGTCCGCACCACTCTCTGCAGAACGAGTGTCTATTTATTGTTCCAACTTAAGTAGTAACTTTTTTTTAACGCTAGGACTTTATTCCCCGGAATGTAGAGGACTGAAGGGAGGCACGGAAAATCATGAGGGGTACGGGGGGGGGGGTAAATGCAAGCAGGCTTTTATCCACACTAAGGTCGGGTGGGACTGCAACTCCGGAGGTCGTGGGTTAAGGGTGAGAGGTGAGAAAGCTTAAGGGGAACGTGCAGCAGGGAAAATCCTTCCCCCAGAGGGTGGAACGGGCTGCCAGCGCAGGTGGAAAGTTTGGATAGGTACACGGACGGGAGGAGTGTGGTTTCGGTGCAGTAGGCAGCTTAAGTGGTTCCGGCATGGACTAGACGGGCCAAAGGGCCTGTTTCTGTGCTGTACTACTCTACGACTCCATGTCTCGCGCTGTGTTTTAAGACCATCAAACAGCGGAGCCAAATCAGGCCATTCAGCCCATCAGGTCTGCTCCGCCATTCCGTCGCGGCTGATTCACTACCCCTCTCAACCCCGTTCTCCTGCCTTCTCCGTCCCCGCAACCTTTGACGCCCTGATTAATCCGGAACCTATCAGCAATCTCAGAAGCTCAGAGGGTTCAAGGGGACGTTGGAGCCCTGGTGCAGGACCCCCCCGGTGTTAGCTTTCACTTCGAGAGGACTGAAGCGTACGGGAGCGGGGATGAGATGCTGCGAGTTTGTAAGACGTCGGTCAGGCGCTGGGAGTACCGTGCACGGTTTTGGGCCGCTGATTTCAGAAAGGATGTGCCGGCATTGGGGAGGGCCCAGTGAATGATTTCACGAATGAAAGGGTTATCGTATGAAGAGCGACTGATAATAGCTCTGGGCCTGTAATCGCAGGAATATTGGGAAAAAAAAGGCGGGGTGGGGGGGGTGGAATCTCATAGAAACGTATTGAATGTTGAAAGGCCTCGATAGAGTGGGGGGCGGGGTGCATTGTGGGGAGTCTAGGATCAGAGGGCGCAACCTCAGATTAGAGGAAGAACAGAGATGAGGAGGAATTTCTTTAGCCAGAGGGGTGGTGAATCTGTGGAATTCGTTGCCGCAGACGCCTGTGGTGGCCAGGTCATTGGGAGCACGTGGGCGGAGGTTGTCAAGTTCCTGATTAGCCCCGGCCCCGGGGGGGGGGGGGGTCAAATGTTACAGAGAGAAGGTAGAAGAGTGGGGTTGAGAGGGTTAATAAA
>NC_133149.1:51380260-51404375 GCF_048418815.1 Hemitrygon akajei
TATGTATATCCACTATTTTGATATTAATAAAAAGATGGCAACAGAAAGAAAAGGAGAACGCACAGACTCTTTCCAGAGGATGCCGGGACTGAGCACCGAACTTCGGAGCCCCAAGCTGTAAAACGGTCTGCGAACGGCTGCCCTGGCCCCCACCGAATGACAGCCCGTCAGAGCGCGCCCCCCTCCCCCCAACCAATCTAAAATCACAACGCTGCTCCGTCGCTTTCTCTCCTGGGGGAACAGCAGAGCCTGCCCTGGGTCTAAATTAAAGCCCGACATGGCTGTGAACCAAAGCTACACCCCCCAAAGATTCCTGTCACTCCCCCCCCCACCCCCCCAACACCGGACCAAGTCCAGCTCTGCCGTGCCTACATCGCAGTCGATCACCATGACAGGGCGCCTGGTCATACCAAACAAAGTTCAAAGTGCAAAAAGTTATTATCAAAGTGAGTTGGTATATTTAATTATCTGGATAGACAGGGTCTGATTAGGAACCGTCAACATGGATTTGTGCGTGGAAGGTCATGTTTGACAAATCTTATTGAATTTTTTTTGAAGGGGCTACGAGGAAAGTTGACGAGGGTAAAGCAGTGGATGTTGTCTATATGGACTTCAGTAAGGCCTTTGACAAGGTTCCACACGGAAGGTTAGTTAGGAAGCTACAATCTTTAGGTTGTGGCGGCCCACTTTCTGCGCAGGCGAACCGGCTCACAAATAGCCAGCGCGGGGTGGGGGGGGGGAGACTTTGGTAATGCACCTCTGACGTCATTTCCGCCCGGAGAGGGCGGGCGCTAGGGATTTAAATGCCAGCGCCGCGAAGTTTGAATAAACCAGTCTCGAAGCGACTTACCGACTGCGTGTCGTTATTTCAGCGCTGTGCGTAGCACATCGCTACGTTGGTGAGGCCCGGACGAAACGCACCCGGTTGCGGGCAGAGAGCGTGCAAACTCCTCAGAGTCAGCGGCGGGAATTGAACCCAGGTCGCCGGCACCGTTAAGCACTGCGCTAGCCGCGCCTCCGGTGCGGGAGCCCAAGATGGAGGCTCCTCGGAAGCGTTCCGACGGGCTGTGTGGGGTGGGGGGGGGGGGCAAATCCGGGGGAAATGCCCCAGCGGACTGGGGCAGACCCCGGCCTAACCAACGCCCAACCCGGGGCGGCGTCAGACTCTGGCGTACAATCGTATTCAATCCAGACTCTAATTGTCATTTACCCCGCTTCTGAATACAGACAAACGCGACAGCGTTACTCCGGGCCGGGGTGCTGAAACACGTCACCAACACAAGAGTGCATTCGCAGAATGAAAGAGTCCCGACGATTCCCCCCAACCCGCCCCTCGACACCGCCGCTTGATGCCCTGGTCTCGCGCACGCAAGCCAACAAACCCGTATAGAACATCAGTAAAATACGCAGAATACGCAGGCCCAGGAACCACCCCCGACCCCGCCAACGGTATCACCTGCCGACCCGCTCCGACACCACGGCTTTGAGGCCCAGTTCCCGCGACACGCAAGAGCAGAATCAGACCGCGTGGCTCATCGAGTCTGCTCCGCCGTGTCCGATCAAGAACCTCTCGATCTCTGCCTTAAGTACACGCAGCAACCCGGCCTCCCCAGCTGCCCGTGGTAACAACTTCTGCAGATTCCGCAACTTCCCAGAGCCATCAAACGTTCCCTTTCATTCCGGAATCATCCTTGTGAACCTCCTCTGGACCCTTTCCAATGGCAGCACATATTTTCTTAGACAAGGGGCCCAAATCTGTTCACAATACTCAAGGCGAGATCTCTCCAGGGCCTTATAAAGCCTCAGCATCACATCCCTGCTCCTGTATTCTAGACCTCTTGAAATGAATGCTAACATGACATTTGCCTTCCGCAGCACCGAACTGACTCAACCTGCAAAAGTTAACCTCTTGGACTCCCGAAGATTTCCTGCCCGTTTAGAAAATAGCCTGCACACTCATTATATGTGTCTTCAGACAATGCGGCTTCACAGTTACGCGAAGAACCTGTTTCTACCAACGTCTCCTTCTATGCGTCCAAAACTCACAGTTATGCGAGGAGCACCGCTTTCCCGCCAGTACAAGTCAGGCGCGCGCGTCTCACTGTCTCACTTTTGGGACGAGAAGCAGCGCTTTCCCGCCAGTACAAGTCAGGCGCGCGCGTCTCACTGTCTCACTTTTGGGACGAGAAGCAGCGCTTTCCCGCCAGTACAAGTCAGGCGCGCGCGTCTCACTGTCTCACTATTGGGACGAGAAGCAGCGCTTTCCCGCCAGTACAAGTCAGGCGCGCGCGTCTCACTGTCTCACTATTGGGACGAGAAGCAGCGCTTTCCCGCCAATACAAGTCAGGCGCGCGCGTCTCACTGTCTCACTATTGGGACGAGAAGCAACGCTTTCCCGCCAATACAAGTCAGACGCGCGCGTCTCACTGTCTCACTATTGGGACGAGGAGCAGCGCTTTCCCGCCAGTACAAGTCAGGCGCGTGCGCCTCACAGCCTCACTCCTGCCAGTCTCGCGTTGGTTTCGGCAACGTGTGGATGTGCGATCTTGCTCTCTTTAACTTTTGTTGGTTTTACCTACGGTGCAGTGATTTTGTGCTTGAAATATTTAACTATGCCTCCTAAGCTACTAATGTCAGGCCATTTGAACACTTGAAAAAAAGTTAGAAGTTATGAAAAGGGTGGGGTCAGGTGAAGGTAACACAGCTCTGGGATGCTACTGCCGGGAACAGAATCTTGCCTTTAAAGTTCTTTTGTTGCTTGACAATGCGCCAGCCCATCCTAAACATCTGGACAGCATTCATCCTAACATAACAGTGCGTTTCCTGCCGCCTAACACAACATCGCTGATTCAGCCACTCGACCAAGGTGCGATCCACATTCAAGGCGTATTTTTTTTTTACGGCGAACTATCTCTCGGATGCTGCAAGCAACAGACGATTTTGAAAATCCCGGGAGTTTACCAACGGTGAGGGAATGGTGGAAGTCGGAACACTTGGCACAAATGGCGATGGACACGGACCCAAGTTTAGAACGGAGTCAGCATTTCAGTCGTTCCCTGCCATCAACCCTTCTTCCCTACAAGCAAATTTATGCTGAGAAACAAAATGTTGCCAAGCAAACAACCCTCACCACTTTCTTCAAACCGGTGTCATCTCCTGCTGCCGGCAGTTCTGAGAGTTCTGTGAGTCTTCCTTCGCCCCTTGCCGTGCTTGATATGATCCTGACGACCCACAACCATCCACCTTATCCGTGTAAAGCTGCCCGACACCACAACAACCGCTCATCTCCCAGAGCGAACACACACCTGCCACTGTTGGTGAGTACTGTACACCCCAGGATGTTAACTTCCTATGATTTATCACATTGAACATTACCTTGAATTGATAAAATACAATACGAGTGTTGCCTTGTGGTACTGCTTTTGTGTCGTATTGGTACGAAAATGTGAATAAATTACTGATAAAACATATCCGGAAAGCCCTTTGGAACGCATCCCTACCTTCTCCATTTAAATAATTATTCACGTTATGCGATTTCACCTTATGCGTCGACTACGAGGAAGGTATAACGAGGATAGGGTGTATTTGTTTCTACTACCAAAGCGCATATGGCCATGTATTTTCCAACACCGTGTTTCATTTTCCACTCTCTTGCTCATTCCGTTAGTTTGTCTAAGTCCTTCTGCTACTCAGTGCTACGTGCTAATCTTCGTAACACCTGCAAACTTGGCAACGAAGCCATCTACCCCATCGTCTAAATCATTGACATCCAGCATAAAAAGAAGTGGTCCCAACACCGACCCCTGCGGAACACCGCTGGTCACTGGCAGCCCGCCGGAGAAGGATCCGGTTATTCCCACTCCCGCCCTCCTACCAATCAGCCACACGCAAGCACATATCGATAATTATTAAAAATACACGCAGAGTATGTCCAAGACCTCCCAGCCCACTGAGATCAAACGCAATCAAACACAAAATTAGCCCAAAACGCGCATCACACCTCTAAAAACTCGTCCCTGCACACGGCATCGAAGCAATCCAGGAGTTTATCTGGACTGATAACATGGTCGTGAATGTTCCAGGCAGCGCCCGGCAAAAACTCTCAGCTGAGTGACGGGAAGCAAGCTCACCTCTTGGCATCCAGAAACGGTTTGTAGGCCACGACCACCCATTCGTCTTTATTCGCAGAATACCTTGGCTCCCGCGGAGTCTCCGATTCAGTGTCCAGGTCCACCAGGTAGTGGCACTGTCGGATGTCAACCTGAGAGGACAAGGCGAATGAACCATAAACACAAGAGATTCTGCAGATGCTGGAAATCCAGAGCAACACAAACACACACACACACACACACACACACACACACACACACACACACACACACACACACACACACACACACACACACACACACACACACACACACACACACACACACACACACACACATTCCTTCCTCTCCAGCCCTTTACCTCTCCCACCCGTCACCTCCCCCTGGTGTCCCTCCTCCTTCCCTTTCTCCCACGGTCCACTCTCCTCTCCTGTCAGATTCCTTCCTCTCCAGCCTTTTACCTTTCCCACCCGTCACCTCCCCCTGGTGTCCCTCCTCCTTCCCTTTCTCCCACGGTCCACTCTCCTCTCCTGTCAGATTCCTTCCACTCCAGCCCTTTACCTTTCCCACCCATCACCTCCCCCTGGAGTCCCTCCTCCTTCCCTTTCTCCCACGGTCCACTCTCCTCTCCTGTCAGATTCCTTCCTCTCCAGCCCTTTACCTCTCCCACCCGTCACCTCCCCCTGGTGTCCCTCCTCCTTCCCTTTCTCCCACGGTCCACTCTCCTCTCCTGTCAGATTCCTTCCTCTCCAGCCTTTTACCTTTCCCACCCGTCACCTCCCCCTGGTGTCCCTCCTCCTTCCCTTTCTCCCACGGTCCACTCTCCTCTCCTGTCAGATTCCTTCCTCTCCAGCCCTTTACCTTCCCTACCCATCACCTCCCCCTAGTGTCCCTCCTCCTTCCCTTTCTCCCACGGTCCACTATCCTCTCCTGTCAGATTCCTTCCTCTCCAGCCCTTTACCTTCCCTACCCATCACCTCCCCCTGGTGTCTCTCCTCCTTCCCTTTCTCCCACGGTCCACTCTCCTCTCCTGTCAGATTCCTTCCTCTCCAGCCCTTTACCTTTCCCACCCATCACCTCCCCCTGGTGTCCCTCCTCCTTCCCTTTCTCCACGGTCCACTCTCCTCTCCTGTCAGATTCCTTCCTCTCCAGCCCTTTACCTTTCCCACCCATCACCTCCCCCTGGTGTCCCTCCTCCTTCCCTTTCTCCCACGGTTCACTCTCCTCTCCTGTCAGATTCTTTCCTCTCCAGCCCTTTACCTTTCCCACCCGTCACCTCCCCCTGGTGTCCCTCCTCCTTCCCTTTCTCCCACGGTCCACTCTCCTCTCCTGTCAGATTCCTTCCACTCCAGCCCTTTACCTTTCCCACCCATCACCTCCCCCTGGAGTCCCTCCTCCTTCCCTTTCTCCCACGGTCCACTCTCCTCTCCTGTCAGATTCCTTCCTCTCCAGCCCTTTACCTCTCCCACCCGTCACCTCCCCCTGGTGTCCCTCCTCCTTCCCTTTCTCCCACGGTCCACTCTCCTCTCCTGTCAGATTCCTTCCTCTCCAGCCTTTTACCTTTCCCACCCGTCACCTCCCCCTGGTGTCCCTCCTCCTTCCCTTTCTCCCACGGTCCACTCTCCTCTCCTGTCAGATTCCTTCCTCTCCAGCCCTTTACCTTCCCTACCCATCACCTCCCCCTAGTGTCCCTCCTCCTTCCCTTTCTCCCACGGTCCACTCTCCTCTCCTGTCAGATTCCTTCCTCTCCAGCCCTTTACCTTCCCTACCCATCACCTCCCCCTGGTGTCCCTCCTCCTTCCCTTTCTCCCACGGTCCACTCTCCTCTCCTGTCAGATTCCTTCCTCTCCAGCCCTTTACCTTTCCCACCCATCACCTCCCTCTGGTGCCCCTCCTCCTTCCCTTTCTCCCACGATCCACTCTCCTCTCCTGTCAGATTCCTTCCTCTCCAGCCCTTTACCTTTCCCACCCATCAACTCCCCCTGGTGTCCCTCCTCCTTCCCTTTCTCCACGGTCCACTCTCCTCTCCTGTCAGATTCCTTCCTCTCCAGCCCTTTACCTTTCCCACCCATCACCTCCCCCTGGTGTCCCTCCTCCTTCCCTTTCTCCCACGGTCCACTCTCCTCTCCTGTCAGATTCTTTCCTCTCCAGCCCTTTACCTTTCCCACCCGTCACCTCCCCCTGGTGTCCCTCCTCCTTCCCTTTCTCCCACGGTCCACTCTCCTCTCCTATCAGATTCTTTCCTCTCCAGCCCTTTACCTTTCCCACCCGTCACCTCCCCCCGGTGTCCCTTCTCCTTCCCTTTCTCCCACGGTCCCTCTCCTCTCCTAACAGATTCCTTCCTCTCCAGCCCTTTACCTTCCCCACCCATCACCTCCCCCTGGTGTCCCTCCTCCTTCCCTTTCTCCCACGGTCCACTCTCCTCTCCTATCTGATTCCTCATTTGCAGCTCTAGAGAAGGCAAGACAGTGTCTGCAGTTCACTTGGACTGTGAGGAGATTTGGTTTGTCAACTGAAACACTTGCAAACTTCTACAAATGTACCGCGGAGAGCATTCTGACTGTCTGCATCACCGTCTAGTATGGGGTGGGGTGGGGTGGGGGGGCTTCTGCACAAGATGAAATAACTTGCAGAAACTTGTAATATTAGTCAGCTCCATCTTGGGAACTAGCCTACAAAGTACCCAGGACATCTTCAGGGAGCTGTGTCTCAGAAAGACAGCGTCCATTATTAAGGACCCCCAGCACCCAGGGCATGTCCTTTTCTCACTGTTACCATCAGGGAGGAGGTACAGGAGCCTGAAGACACACACTCAGCGATTCAGGAACAGCTTCTTCCCCTCCGCCATCAGGGAGGAGGTACAGAAGCCTGAAGGCACACACTCAGCGATTCAGGAACAGCTTCTTCCCCTCCGCCATCAGGGAGGAGGTACAGGAGCCTGAAGACACACACTCAGCGATTCAGGAACAGCTTCTTCCCCTCCGCCATCAGGGAGGAGGTACAGGAGCCTGAAGACACACACTCAGCGATTCAGGAACAGCTTCTTCCCCTCCGCCATCAGGGAGGAGGTACAGGAGCCTGAAGACACACACTCAGCGATTCAGGAACAGCTTCTTCCCCTCCGCCATCCGGGAGGAGGTACAGGAGCCTGAAGACACACACTCAGCGATTCAGGAACAGCTTCTTCCCCTCCGCCATCAGGGAGGAGGTACAGGAGCCTGAAGACACACACTCAGCGATTCAGGAACAGCTTCTTCCCCTCCGCCATCAGGGAGGAGGTACAGGAGCCTGAAGACACACACTCAGCGATTCTGGAACAGCTTCTTCCCCTCCGCCATCAGGGAGGAGGTATAGGAGCCTGAAGACACACGCTCAGCGATTCAGGAACAGCTTCTTCCCCTCCGCCATCAGGGAGGAGGTATAGGAGCCTGAAGACACACGCTCAGCGATTCAGGAACAGCTTCTTCCCCTCCGCCATCAGGGAGGAGGTACAGGAGCCTGAAGACACACACTCAGCGATTCAGGAACAGCTTCTTCCCCTCCGCCATCAGGGAGGAGGTACAGGAGCCTGAAGACACACACTCAGCGATTCAGGAACAGCTTCTTCCCCTCCGCCATCAGGGAGGAGGTACAGGAGCCTGAAGACACACACTCAGCGATTCAGGAACAGCTTCTTCCCCTCCGCCATCAGGGAGGAGGTACAGGAGCCTGAAGACACACACTCAGCGATTCAGGAACAGCTTCTTCCCCTCCGCCATCAGGGAGGAGGTACAGGAGCCTGAAGACACACACTCAGCGATTCAGGAACAGCTTCTTCCCCTCCGCCATCAGGGAGGAGGTACAGGAGCCTGAAGACACACACTCAGCGATTCAGGAACAGCTTCTTCCCCTCCGCCATCAGGGAGGAGGTACAGGAGCCTGAAGACACACACTCAGCGATTCAGGAACAGCTTCTTCCCCTCCGCCATCAGGGAGGAGGTACAGGAGCCTGAAGACACACACTCAGCGATTCAGGAACAGCTTCTTCCCCTCCGCCATCAGGGAGGAGGTACAGGAGCCTGAAGACACACACTCAGCGATTCAGGAACAGCTTCTTCCCCTCCGCCATCAGGGAGGAGGTACAGGAGCCTGAAGACACACACTCAGCGATTCAGGAACAGCTTCTTCCCCTCCGCCATCAGGGAGGAGGTACAGGAGCCTGAAGACACACACTCAGCGATTCAGGAACAGCTTCTTCCCCTCCGCCATCAGGGAGGAGGTACAGGAGCCTGAAGACACACACTCAGCGATTCAGGAACAGCTTCTGCCCCTCCGCCATCAGGGAGGAGGTACAGGAGCCTGAAGACACACACTCAGCGATTCAGGAACAGCTTCTTCCCCTCCGCCATCAGGGAGGAGGTACAGGAGCCTGAAGACACACACTCAGCGATTCAGGAACAGCTTCTTCCCCTCCGCCATCAGGGAGGAGGTACAGGAGCCTGAAGACACACACTCAGCGATTCAGGAACAGCTTCTTCCCCTCCGCCATCAGGGAGGAGGTACAGGAGCCTGAAGACACACACTCAGCGATTCAGGAACAGCTTCTTCCCCTCCGCCATCAGGGAGGAGGTACAGGAGCCTGAAGACACACACTCAGCGATTCAGGAACAGCTTCTGCCCCTCCGCCATCAGGGAGGAGGTACAGGAGCCTGAAGACACACACTCAGCGATTCAGGAACAGCTTCTGCCCCTCCGCCATCAGGGAGGAGGTACAGGAGCCTGAAGACACACACTCAGCGATTCGGGAACAGCTTCTTCCCCTCCGCCATCAGGGAGGAGGTACAGGAGCCTGAAGACACACACTCAACGATTCAGGAACAGCTTCTTCCCCTCCGCCATCAGGGAGGAGGTACAGGAGCCTGAAGACACACACTCAGCGATTCAGGAACAGCTTCTTCCCCTCCGCCATCAGGGAGGAGGTACAGGAGCCTGAAGGCACACACTCAGCGATTCAGGAACAGCTTCTTCCCCTCCGCCATCTGATTTCTGAATGGACACCAAACCCATGAACACAACTACTTCTTTTACTTCTGTTTATCTTGTGCTACTTATTGTAACACAGTTTTTTTTCTCTGTTTATTTATAACAATCACAGCACAGAAACAGGCCATCTCGGCCCTTCTAGTCCGTGCCGAACGCTTACTCTCACCTAGTCCCACCGACCCGCACTCAGCCTGTAACCCTCCATTCCTTTCCTGTCCGTATACCCATCCAATTTTACTTTAAATGACAATACCGAACCTGCCTCTACCACTTCTACTGGAAGCTCGTTCCACACAGCTACCACTCTCTGAGTAAAGAAATCCCCCCTCGTATTACCCCTAAACTTTTGCCCCCTAACTCTCAAATCATGTCATGAATCTCCCCTACTCTCAATGGAAAAAGCCTATCCACGTACCCCTCATAATTTTAAATACCTCTATCAAGTCCCCCCCACCCCAACCTTCTACGCTCCACAGAATAAAGACCTAACTTGTTCAACCTTTCCCTGTAACTTAGGTGCTGAAACCCAGGTAACATTCTAGTAAATCTCCTCTATACTCTCTCTATTTTGTTGATATCTTTCCTATAATTCGGTGACCAGAACTGTACACGATACTCCAAATTTGGCCTTACCAATTGGCCTTGTACAATTTCAACATTACATCCCAACTCCTATACTCAATGCTCTGATTTATAAAGGCCAACATACCAAAAAGCTTTCTTCACCACCCTATCTACATGAGATTCCACCTTCAGGGAACTATGCACCATTATTCCTAGATCACTCTGTTCTACTGCATTCCTCAATGCCCTACCATTTACCATGTATGTCCTATTTGGATTATTCCTACCAAAATGTAGCACCTCACACTTATCAGCATTAAACTCCATCTGCCATCGCTCAGCCCACTCTTCTAACTGGCCTAAATCCCTCTGCAAGTTTTGAAAACCTGCTTCATTATCCACAACGCCACCTATCTTAATATCACCTGAAAATTCATCATGTATTTATCATGAATTCATTTATCATGAATTTATCATGTGTTTCATTGTAGTACTGCCGCGAAGTTCAGGAATTCCATGGCGCACGCCGGTGATATTTCAGATTCTGGGACTGGAGAGCTCTGAGCCGTGAAGACAGCGTGGGTAAGAGTGCCCTGCAGAGACGACAACAGTGGCACTATCGACCTGGTATGAACCGGGTACCGAGAGGCCGTGTCAACGCGGGGGAAGGGCAGCTCATTAGCCTTCACGCCGACGGCCGGAGTCGCCAAGACGCTGCCGGGACAGGAAGACTCGAGTTACAAGGGGGGGAGACTGGATAGGCTGGGGCCGGCCCCCACCCGGGGTGAGACTGAGAGGGCTACAGTCAGTGAGGGAGGGGCACAGATAAGGTGAGTGGCCGCAGTCTTCCCCCCCCCCCCCCCACAGGAGGGTAGAGGTTTAAGACGAGAGGGGAGGGATTTGAAGGGGACGCGTGCCGCCAGGGTTCGGGAACAGTTACTACCCATCAAGGAGCCTGGCCAAGCGGATGAGACGTTGGTCGAGTGATCTGAGGGTCGCTGGTTCGAGCCTCGGCTGAGGCAGCATGTGTGTGTGTGTGTGTGGACAATCAACCACACACTGCTCTGATGAGAGTGGCGGGGGGGGGGGAAATTGGTCGGCTTCTTTTGCTTTGAAAGAAGCAGAGAACGCTGAGGCCTTCTTCACGGGGTAGAAGCAGAGGGGACCGAACATCTGTGGTGAAAATGAGGCGTCCGGGGCCGGCGGGCGGGTCGGAACGACACTGAGCAGATCGGGAGCGTGAGAAGTGCGGTGGGTCTCGGCGGGAAGGAAGCCAAGGGGGACGGAATGGAGTCGAGGTGTGAGGACGGGAGTTCGGTGGGGCAGGAGCAGGCAGAGACGGTGGGCCTCTCCAGGTTTGTGGACCTCGGGGGGGGGGGAGGGGAACCGTTTGACGGCAGTGTTTGGGTGTTCCACAGGGCGGACGGGGTCAGTGACGGCGTCGGAGACTTTACTGACGTTGTGGGAGTGGGTTTCTCCTGCCGCCCGGCCTACTGAAAGCAGATGCCATGCTGCCGCACCACAACAGCACCCACCCCTGTGCCCGCAGGTTTGACGGTAAGGTCGGGATTGGAGCGGAGAGAGAGGGAGAGTGGAGCGGCAGTTCCGGTGGCGGGGGTGAGAGTGGAGCGCTGAATTCGAGGAAGTTGATGTCCTGACTGAAATTCGGGATTAAAGCGATCCAGAGCAGGCAGATTATCAGAGCGTTGGTGTCCAGGAAGAGGAAGGGGGGGTTGGAGACGGGAAGGAGGAGTGGGGTTTGGAGAGGAGGGAGTGTTTGGAGGCGGGAGAAGGAGGGAGGCTGGAGGCGGGAAAAGGGGATCACTTGTGGGAACCGTCGCCAAAAAAAAGCGGGCTCGGAGACGGGTGGCGAAGGGAGGGGAGCTCGGTGTCGTGGCGGGCGCGGAACGCACTCAGGTGCGGGCGGACGAGGAGGAAGATGAGGCCCTCGAGGAGGACAGAACCCTCCGCCTCTGAGAGGGGGAGTCCGGCAGGAACGGTGAAGGCACGGCAGGGATTAGAGTTGGGATCAGAGGGCTGAGGGGATTTGGAGAGCGCCAGAGGGGAGCGGCTGCACCACGCACAGCGATCAGTGTCTAAAGCACGCAGGTACACCAGGCACTGCGGGCCCGTTCACTCCACCACAGAGGCCAAGCTTGCTCACAGCAAGCACTCTGCCGGGGCTCCGAGCACCAGAAAACACTTCTTCAAAGGAGGACACGCTCCCTTCTCACTGCTGCCTTCAGGAAGCAGGTACAGGAGCCTCAGGACCCACACCACCAGGTTCAGGGACAGTTATCACCCCTCAGCCATCAGGAAGGAGGTACAGGAGCCTCAGGACCCACACCACCAGGTTCAGGGACAGTTATTACCCCTCAACCATCAGGAAGGAGGTACAGGAGCCTCAGGACCCACACCACCAGGTTCAGGGACAGTTATTACCCTCAACCATCAGGAAGGAGGTACAGGAGCCTCAGGACCCACACCACCAGGTTCAGGGACAGTTATTACCCTCAACCATCAGGAAGGAGGTACAGGAGCCTCAGGACCCACACCACCAGGTTCAGGGACAGTTATTACCCCTCAACCATCAGGAAGGAGGTACAGGAGCCTCAGGACCCACACCACCAGGTTCAGGGACAGTTATTACCCCTCAACCATCAGGAAGGAGGTACAGGAGCCTCAGGACCCACACCACCAGGTTCAGGGACAGTTATTACCCTCAACCATCAGGAAGGAGGTACAGGAGCCTCAGGACCCACACAACCAGGTTCAGGGACAGTTATTACCCCTCAACCATCAGGAAGGGGGTACAGGAGCCTCAGGACCCACACCACCAGGTTCAGGAACAGTTATCACCCCTCAACCATCAGGAAGGAGGTACAGGAGCCTCAGGACCCACACCACCAGGTTCAGGAACAGTTATTACCCCCTCAACAATCAGGAAGGATGTACAGGGGCCTCAGGACCCATACCACCAGGTTCAGGGACAGTTATTACCCCTCAACCATCAGGAAGGAGGTACAGGAGCCTCTGGACCCACACCACCAGGTTCAGGAACAGTTATCACCCCTCAACCATCAGGAAGGAGGTACAGGAGCCTCAGGACCCACACCACCAGGTTCAGGAACAGTTATCACCCCTCAACCATCAGGAAGGAGATACAGGAGCCTCTGGACCCACACCACCAGGTTCAGGGACAGTTATCACCCCTCAACCATCAGGAAGGAGGTACAGGAGCCTCAGGACTCACACCACCAGGTTCAGGGACAGTTATCACCCCTCAACCATCAGGAAGGAGGTACAGGAGCCTCAGGACCCACACCACCAGGTTCAGGGACAGTTACTACCCCTCAACCATCAGGAAGGAGGTACAGGAGCCTCAGGACCCACACCACCAGGTTCAGGGACAGTTATCACCCCATAACCATCAGGAAGGAGGTACAGGAGCCTCAGGACCCACACCACCAGGTTCAGGAACGGTTATCACCCCTCAACCATCAGGAAGGAGATACAGGAGCCTCAGGACCAACACCACCAGGTTCAGGAACAGTTATCACCCCTCAACCATCAGGAAGGAGGTACAGGAGCCTCAGGACCCACACCACCAGGTTCAGGAACAGTTATCACCCCTCAACCATCAGGAAGGAGATACAGGAGCCTCTGGACCCACACCACCAGGTTCAGGGACAGTTATTACCCCTCAACCATCAGGAAGGAGGTACAGGAGCCTCAGGACCCACACCACCAGGTTCAGGGACAGTTATTACCCCTCAACCATCAGGAAGGAGGTACAGGAGCCTCAGGACCCACACCACCAGGTTCAGGGACAGTTATTACCCTCAACCATCAGGAAGGAGGTACAGGAGCCTCAGGACCCACACCACCAGGTTCAGGGACAGTTATTACCCTCAACCATCAGGAAGGAGGTACAGGAGCCTCAGGACCCACACCACCAGGTTCAGGGACAGTTATTACCCCTCAACCATCAGGAAGGAGGTACAGGAGCCTCAGGACCCACACCACCAGGTTCAGGGACAGTTATTACCCCTCAACCATCAGGAAGGAGGTACAGGAGCCTCAGGACCCACACCACCAGGTTCAGGGACAGTTATTACCCTCAACCATCAGGAAGGAGGTACAGGAGCCTCAGGACCCACACAACCAGGTTCAGGGACAGTTATTACCCCTCAACCATCAGGAAGGGGGTACAGGAGCCTCAGGACCCACACCACCAGGTTCAGGAACAGTTATCACCCCTCAACCATCAGGAAGGAGGTACAGGAGCCTCAGGACCCACACCACCAGGTTCAGGAACAGTTATTACCCCCTCAACAATCAGGAAGGATGTACAGGGGCCTCAGGACCCATACCACCAGGTTCAGGGACAGTTATTACCCCTCAACCATCAGGAAGGAGGTACAGGAGCCTCTGGACCCACACCACCAGGTTCAGGAACAGTTATCACCCCTCAACCATCAGGAAGGAGGTACAGGAGCCTCAGGACCCACACCACCAGGTTCAGGAACAGTTATCACCCCTCAACCATCAGGAAGGAGATACAGGAGCCTCTGGACCCACACCACCAGGTTCAGGGACAGTTATCACCCCTCAACCATCAGGAAGGAGGTACAGGAGCCTCAGGACCCACACCACCAGGTTCAGGAACAGTTATCACCCCTCAACCATCAGGAAGGAGGTACAGGAGCCTCAGGACCCACACCACCAGGTTCAGGAACAGTTATCACCCCTCAACCATCAGGAAGGAGATACAGGAGCCTCTGGACCCACACCACCAGGTTCAGGGACAGTTATTACCCCTCAACCATCAGGAAGGAGGTACAGGAGCCTCAGGACCCACACCACCAGGTTCAGGGACAGTTATTACCCCTCAACCATCAGGAAGGAGGTACAGGAGCCTCTGGACCCACACCACCAGGTTCAGGAACAGTTATCACCCCTCAACCATCAGGAAGGAGGTACAGGAGCCTCAGGACCCACACCACCAGGTTCAGGAACAGTTATCACCCCTCAACCATCAGGAAGGAGATACAGGAGCCTCTGGACCCACACTACCAGGTTCAGGGACAGTTATTACCCCTCAACCATCAGGAAGGAAGTACAGGAGCTTCAGGACCCATACCACCAGGTTCAGGGACAGTTATTACCCCTCAACCATCAGGAAGGAGGTACAGGAGCCTCAGGACTCACACCACCAGGTTCAGGGACAGTTATCACCCCTCAACCATCAGGAAGGAGGTACAGGAGCCTCAGGACCCACACCACCAGGTTCAGGGACAGTTACTACCCCTCAACCATCAGGAAGGAGGTACAGGAGCCTCAGGACCCACACCACCAGGTTCAGGGACAGTTATCACCCCATAACCATCAGGAAGGAGGTACAGGAGCCTCAGGACCCACACCACCAGGTTCAGGGACAGTTATCACCCCTCAACCATCAGGAAGGAGATACAGGAGCCTCTGGACCCACACCACCAGGTTCAGGGACAGTTATTACCCCTCAACCATCAGGAAGGAGGTACAGGAGCCTCAGGACCCACACCACCAGGTTCAGGGACAGTTATTACCCCTCAACCATCAGGAAGGAGGTACAGGAGCCTCTGGACCCACACCACCAGGTTCAGGAACAGTTATCACCCCTCAACCATCAGGAAGGGGGTACAGGAGCCTCAGGACCCACACCACCAGGTTCAGGGACAGTTATTAACCCTCAACCATCAGGAAGGAGGTACAGGAGCCTCAGGACCCACACCACCAGGTTCAGGAACAGTTATCACCCCTCAACCATCAGGAAGGAGGTACAGGAGCCTCAGGACCCACACCACCAGGTTCAGGAACAGTTATTACCCCCTCAACCATCAGGAAGGATGTACAGGAGCCTCTGGACCCACACCACCAGGTTCAGGGACAGTTATTACCCCTCAACCATCAGGAAGGAGATACAGGAGCCTCTGGACCCACACCACCAGGTTCAGGGACAGTTATTACCCCTCAACCATCAGGAAGGAGGTACAGGAGCCTCAGGACCCACACCACCAGGTTCAGGGACAGTTATTACCCCTCAACCATCAGGAAGGAGGTACAGGAGCCTCAGGACCCACACCACCAGGTTCAGGGACAGTTATTACCCCTCAACCATCAGGAAGGAGGTACAGGAGCCTCAGGACCCACACCACCAGGTTCAGGGACAGTTATTACCCCTCAACCATCAGGAAGGAGGTACAGGAGCCTCAGGACCCACACCACCAGGTTCAGGGACAGTTATTACCCTCAACCATCAGGAAGGAGGTACAGGAGCCTCAGGACCCACACAACCAGGTTCAGGGACAGTTATTACCCCTCAACCATCAGGAAGGGGGTACAGGAGCCTCAGGACCCACACCACCAGGTTCAGGGACAGTTATTAACCCTCAACCATCAGGAAGGAGGTACAGGAGCCTCAGGACCCACACCACCAGGTTCAGGAACAGTTATCACCCCTCAACCATCAGGAAGGAGGTACAGGAGCCTCAGGACCCACACCACCAGGTTCAGGAACAGTTATTACCCCCTCAACAATCAGGAAGGATGTACAGGGGCCTCAGGACCCATACCACCAGGTTCAGGGACAGTTATTACCCCTCAACCATCAGGAAGGAGGTACAGGAGCCTCTGGACCCACACCACCAGGTTCAGGAACAGTTATCACCCCTCAACCATCAGGAAGGAGGTACAGGAGCCTCAGGACCCACACCACCAGGTTCAGGAACAGTTATCACCCCTCAACCATCAGGAAGGAGATACAGGAGCCTCTGGACCCACACCACCAGGTTCAGGGACAGTTATCACCCCTCAACCATCAGGAAGGAGGTACAGGAGCCTCAGGACCCACACCACCAGGTTCAGGGACAGTTACTACCCCTCAACCATCAGGAAGGAGGTACAGGAGCCTCAGGACCCACACCACCAGGTTCAGGGACAGTTATCACCCCATAACCATCAGGAAGGAGGTACAGGAGCCTCAGGACCCACACCACCAGGTTCAGGAACGGTTATCACCCCTCAACCATCAGGAAGGAGATACAGGAGCCTCAGGACCAACACCACCAGGTTCAGGAACAGTTATCACCCCTCAACCATCAGGAAGGAGGTACAGGAGCCTCAGGACCCACACCACCAGGTTCAGGAACAGTTATCACCCCTCAACCATCAGGAAGGAGATACAGGAGCCTCTGGACCCACACCACCAGGTTCAGGGACAGTTATTACCCCTCAACCATCAGGAAGGAGGTACAGGAGCCTCAGGACCCACACCACCAGGTTCAGGGACAGTTATTACCCCTCAACCATCAGGAAGGAGGTACAGGAGCCTCTGGACCCACACCACCAGGTTCAGGAACAGTTATCACCCCTCAACCATCAGGAAGGAGGTACAGGAGCCTCAGGACCCACACCACCAGGTTCAGGAACAGTTATCACCCCTCAACCATCAGGAAGGAGATACAGGAGCCTCTGGACCCACACTACCAGGTTCAGGGACAGTTATTACCCCTCAACCATCAGGAAGGAAGTACAGGAGCTTCAGGACCCACACCACCAGGTTCAGGGACAGTTATTACCCCTCAACCATCAGGAAGGAGGTACAGGAGCCTCAGGACTCACACCACCAGGTTCAGGGACAGTTATCACCCCTCAACCATCAGGAAGGAGGTACAGGAGCCTCAGGACCCACACCACCAGGTTCAGGGACAGTTACTACCCCTCAACCATCAGGAAGGAGGTACAGGAGCCTCAGGACCCACACCACCAGGTTCAGGGACAGTTATCACCCCATAACCATCAGGAAGGAGGTACAGGAGCCTCAGGACCCACACCACCAGGTTCAGGGACAGTTATCACCCCTCAACCATCAGGAAGGAGATACAGGAGCCTCTGGACCCACACCACCAGGTTCAGGGACAGTTATTACCCCTCAACCATCAGGAAGGAGGTACAGGAGCCTCAGGACCCACACCACCAGGTTCAGGGACAGTTATTACCCCTCAACCATCAGGAAGGAGGTACAGGAGCCTCTGGACCCACACCACCAGGTTCTGGAACAGTTATCACCCCTCAACCATCAGGAAGGGGGTACAGGAGCCTCAGGACCCACACCACCAGGTTCAGGGACAGTTATTAACCCTCAACCATCAGGAAGGAGGTACAGGAGCCTCAGGACCCACACCACCAGGTTCAGGAACAGTTATCACCCCTCAACCATCAGGAAGGAGGTACAGGAGCCTCAGGACCCACACCACCAGGTTCAGGAACAGTTATTACCCCCTCAACAATCAGGAAGGATGTACAGGGGCCTCGGGACCCATACCACCAGGTTCAGGGACAGTTATTACCCCTCAACCATCAGGAAGGAGGTACAGGAGCCTCTGGACCCACACCACCAGGTTCAGGAACAGTTATCACCCCTCAACCATCAGGAAGGAGGTACAGGAGCCTCAGGACCCACACCACCAGGTTCAGGAACAGTTATCACCCCTCAACCATCAGGAAGGAGATACAGGAGCCTCTGGACCCACACCACCAGGTTCAGGGACAGTTATTACCCCTCAACCATCAGGAAGGAGGTACAGGAGCCTCAGGACCCACACCACCAGGTTCAGGGACAGTTATTACCCCTCAACCATCAGGAAGGAGGTACAGGAGCCTCTGGACCCACACCACCAGGTTCAGGAACAGTTATCACCCCTCAACCATCAGGAAGGAGATACAGGAGCCTCTGGACCCACACCACCAGGTTCAGGGACAGTTATTACCCCTCAACCATCAGGAAGGAGGTACAGGAGCCTCAGGACCCACACCACCAGGTTCAGGGACAGTTATTACCCCTCAACCATCAGGAAGGAGGTACAGGAGCCTCTGGACCCACACCACCAGGTTCAGGAACAGTTATCACCCCTCAACCATCAGGAAGGGGGTACAGGAGCCTCAGGACCCACACCACCAGGTTCAGGGACAGTTATTAACCCTCAACCATCAGGAAGGAGGTACAGGAGCCTCAGGACCCACACCACCAGGTTCAGGAACAGTTATCACCCCTCAACCATCAGGAAGGAGGTACAGGAGCCTCAGGACCCACACCACCAGGTTCAGGAACAGTTATTACCCCCTCAACAATCAGGAAGGATGTACAGGGGCCTCAGGACCCATACCACCAGGTTCAGGGACAGTTATTACCCCTCAACCATCAGGAAGGAGGTACAGGAGCCTCTGGACCCACACCACCAGGTTCAGGAACAGTTATCACCCCTCAACCATCAGGAAGGAGGTACAGGAGCCTCAGGACCCACACCACCAGGTTCAGGAACAGTTATCACCCCTCAACCATCAGGAAGGAGATACAGGAGCCTCTGGACCCACACCACCAGGTTCAGGGACAGTTATTACCCCTCAACCATCAGGAAGGAGGTACAGGAGCCTCAGGACCCACACCACCAGGTTCAGGGACAGTTATTACCCCTCAACCATCAGGAAGGAGGTACAGGAGCCTCTGGACCCACACAACCAGGTTCAGGAACAGTTATCACCTCTCAACCATCAGGAAGGAGGTACAGGAGCCTCAGGACCCACACCACCAGGTTCAGGAACAGTTATCACCCCTCAACCATCAGGAAGGAGATACAGGAGCCTCTGGACCCACACCACCAGGTTCAGGGACAGTTATTACCCCTCAACCATCAGGAAGGAAGTACAGGAGCTTCAGGACCCATACCACCAGGTTCAGGGACAGTTATTACCCCTCAACCATCAGGAAGGAGGTACAGGAGCCTCAGGACTCACACCACCAGGTTCAGGGACAGTTATCACCCCTCAACCATCAGGAAGGAGGTACAGGAGCCTCAGGACCCACACCACCAGGTTCAGGGACAGTTACTACCCCTCAACCATCAGGAAGGAGGTACAGGAGCCTCAGGACCCACACCACCAGGTTCAGGGACAGTTATCACCCCATAACCATCAGGAAGGAGGTACAGGAGCCTCAGGACCCACACCACCAGGTTCAGGAACAGTTATCACCCCTCAACCATCAGGAAGGAGACACAGGAGCCTCTGGACCCACACCACCAGGTTCAGGGACAGTTATTACCCCCTCAACCATCAGGAAGGAGGTACAGGAGCCTCAGGACCCACACCACCAGGTTCAGGGACAGTTATTACCCCTCAACCATCAGGAAGGAGGTACAGGAGCCTCTGGACCCACACCACCAGGTTCAGGAACAGTTATCACCCCTCAACCATCAGGAAGGAGGTACAGGAGCCTCAGGACCCACACCACCAGGTTCAGGAACAGTTATCACCCCTCAACCATCAGGAAGGAGGTACAGGAGCCTCAGGACTCACACCACCAGGTTCAGGGACAGTTATCACCCCTCAACCATCAGGAAGGAGGTACAGGAGCCTCAGGACCCACACCACCAGGTTCAGGGACAGTTACTACCCCTCAACCATCAGGAAGGAGGTACAGGAGCCTCAGGACCCACACCACCAGGTTCAGGGACAGTTATCACCCCATAACCATCAGGAAGGAGGTACAGGAGCCTCAGGACCCACACCACCAGGTTCAGGAACGGTTATCACCCCTCAACCATCAGGAAGGAGATACAGGAGCCTCAGGACCAACACCACCAGGTTCAGGAACAGTTATTACCCCTCAACCATCAGGAAGGAGGTACAGGAGCCTCAGGACCCACACCACCAGGTTCAGGGACAGTTATCACCCCTCAACCATCAGGCTCCTGAACCAGAGGGGATAACTTCACTCGCCCCAACACTGAACTGTTCCCACAACCTAGGACTCACTTTCAAGACTCCTCATCTCACGTCCTTGATATTTTTTGTTTCTTTCTCTTCGTATCTGCACAGTTTGTACACTGGTTGAACGCCCAAGTTGGCACGGTTACGGTCATTATTCTATAGATGTACTGAGTATGCCCGCAAGAAAATGCATCTCAGGATTGTATATGCTGACATATATTCAAAGATCCAAAGTACATTTTTGTTCAAGGTATGGATAATTTATACACCCTTGAGATTCGTCTGCTTACAGGCAGGCTCAAAGCAAGAAACCTGAAAGAACTCAATTTTTAAAAAAAAGTCACGAATAACGCCCGATGCACAGGGAACGAGGTAAAAAAAAAACAAACCACACAAACAACAGAGGCTAGTGACAGCATTCTGAGTTAAACCGAGTCTTTATATCAAATCCCCGGAGTAGGCCCAAAGCCTCGGGCCTACTGGGTTCATCATGCCAGCGGGGCTCGTCGCAGGCACGAAGCACAGCAGCCGGGGGCAGGCTGGCAGCCTCAGCGCCGCGGAGAGAGGGGCGATCACCGCGGGGAGAGCCAGCAAAGCACCCCCCCCCCCCCACCACCAGCCCAAACGACGGATCACACCTCGCGTTAGGATCCGGGCCTTGCCCTTCGCTTCGACTCTGAGCCCAACGCATCCCTCCAATCAGCTGCCTTTGCGCACCTCCTCACCGTTCTGCGGTGATAATTCGCCACAATCTACCCCAGATTTATTATCGAGAATAACGCTTTTCAGCCGAACTTCTTGCCTTTCGAGCTAGCAGTAAGCTGACGCTCGCCTTCCGTGGCGCCGTCTTCTACTTTGACAAGTGAATTTACTTTCAACTTTGAACTTCGATCTATTCATAAATCTGAGGATTGGACACAGGCCTACAACATTATTACCAGTGTTATGAGGAACTGTTGAGAGAGCTCGGGCTGGTCTACTTGGAGTGAAGGAGGATGACTTGACCGAGGCGTCGATGATTAGCAGCCAAGATCTTATGCCCAGGAGTGGTTAATACGAGGGGGCATAATTTTAATTTGACTGGAGGAAAGTATAAGGGGGGGGGGGGATGTCAGAGGTAGATTTTTTTTTTAAACACTGGAGTAGTGAATGTGTGGAACATGCTGCCAGGGCTAGTGGTAGAAGCAGGTCCATAGAAACATAGAAACATAGAAAACCTACGGCACAATACAGGCCCTTCAGCCCACAAAGCTGTGCCGAATATGTCCTTACCTTAGAAATTACCATGGGTTACCCATAGTCCTCTACTTTTTTGAGCTCCAAGTACCTATCCAGGAGTCTCTTAAAAGACCCTATCGTATCTGCCTCCAACACCGTCGCCGGCAGCCCATTCCACGCACTCGCCACCCTCTGCATTAAAAAAAAATTACCCCTGGCATTCCCTCTGTACCTACTTCCAAGCACCTTAAAACCGTGCCCTCTCGTGTTAGCCATTTCTGCCCTGGGGAAAAGCCTCTGACTATCCACACGATCAATGCCTCTCATCATTTTGTACACCTCTATCAGGTCACCTCTCATCCTCCGCCGCGCCAAGGAGAAAAGGCCGAGTTCACTCAACCTATTCTCGTAAGGCATGCTCCCCAATCCAGGCGACATCCTTGTAAATCTCCTCTGCACCCTTTCGATGGTTTCCACATCCTTCCTGTAGTGAGGCGACCAGAACTGAGCACAGTACTCCAAGTGGGGTCTGACCAGGGTCCTACATAGCTGCGACATTACCTTTTGGCTCCTAAACTCAATCCCACGACTGATGAAGGCCAATACACCGTACGCCTTCTTAACCACAGAGTCAACCTGCACAGCTGCTTTGAGCGTCCTATGGACTTGGACCCCAAGATCCCTCTGATCCTCCACACTGCCAAGAGTCTTACCATTAATACTATATCCTGCCATCGTATTTGACTGACCAAAATGAACCACCTCACACTTATCAGGGTTGAACTCCATCTTGCGTCAAAAGCTGTTGTTCCACAGAGGCCCTTTGACCCGAAGATATCGGAGAAGCACGAGGGCCCATTCAGTCACGGGTGAATCTTCTTTCTCAGCCCCTCTATGCATCGATCTCCGCCTCTGGTCGCCACGGCAACTGTTACAGCCCGGGCCGTTGGAATTCGGAGTTCAATTCCGGCCTCCTCTGTAAGGGCTCCCTCTCCGTTTGGGGCTGCTTTCCCCGGGCAGTCCACCGGTTCTCAGGTTAATTGGCGATTGTAAATCATTCTACGGTTAGGCCAGGGCTGAATAGGTGGGTTGTAGGGCGGCCTTGGGCCTGTTCTGCGCCTTATCTCTAAATATGATTAATGATGGATTAATGGTCAGTTACTTAAGAGTGTGGATGAACAAAGGCTCATCCTTTGGTATTTGACTTACCAAAATGAACCACCTCACACTTATCTGGGACCTTAGGGACATTTAAGGGACCTGGTTGATAGAAAGATGTAGGGTTTGGGGGGGGGGGGGGGTGCGGGGGAGGGTTAGATTGATCTTAGCTTGGGTTAAGAGGTCAGCACAGCATTGTGGGCCGAACGGCCTGTAGCGTTCAATGTTGGAAAATGAACATGCGAGGAAATCGCGCTGCTGGGGACGGAGGCAGCAGCACTAACCACTGCGCTGTCGCGTCACCGGTCGGCAGAGGGGGAGCACGGGGGGCCCGCAGGGGCACAGGACGGCTCAGGAGTCCGGCGATCGAGACGGCGGGAGGGGAGTGAGCAGCCGCGAGAAAGACCCACTTCTGGAGGGGGGAGGAGTGGTCCTTGACCGGCTGGGCCGTGGCATCATCCCGCGACGCTGGAGCATTCGAATAAACCTCGATCATTCAGACACTCGCGAAACAAGCCCAGCCGTCGGAAGCTGGCGGACCGAGGGTCACTGCCGACCTCTGAGCACTTCGGGCGTTAAGCAGGGGCAACACACCGAGAGTCTGGCTCAAAGGACGCGGTGAGGCGTGGCTCAAGATGTACCAACGCCGTATCAATCCGCCTGTAGAAGGTGCGGTTTATGTGACCGTCAGTAAGGCCGCTATCCCTTCATGATCCCTAAACTGTCAGACCGTGTGTGGAAAACCCAGCAGTGGGGTGGGCAGGAATATCCTCAGTATTACAACCCCTTCCCCTTCCCCTTTCTCCTGCAGTTATCCCTTTTCCATTTTATTAACTGTTTCTTCACTTCTGTTAATACGGGCTTCTAACATTTAACTGTCTTGGGGGGGGGGGGCACGCCTCTGTTTCTCGTGGATGTTTGCGGAGAAAAGGAATTTCGGGATGTATATTGTATACATCTCTCTGACATTAAATGCACCTTCGAAACGACCAGGATACCGACGGTTTCCGAGCGTATGCCCACGCCATCACCAGCGGCACGCCCAAGGGTATCCTCTCCCAACGCCGATCGTCGCCACCGCTCGGCCTGCTTTGAACGGGCGAAGTTTCACAGGACTGCCTCTCTCTCTCTCTCTCTCTCTCTGCGCTTAGTCTACGATTCCAGCAAACACTTACAATTAAGCAGCAAATAAAGCGAGCACTTTCCCTCCCTTGCCTGCTATTCCGGAGAAAATG
>NC_133149.1:51404875-51412375 GCF_048418815.1 Hemitrygon akajei
ATAATTTACCTGTCAGCCCCCTTCTCATAACAACACGTCTTCGTACTGTGACTCACCAGGAGAGAAAGGGGTGTCGATTCCAAGGATTATGCCGTAAACTTTGCCTGATGTCGGACCGTTACAAATAAGGACGGCAGCGGAAATACGGTGAATTCCGGTTCATTGGCGCACGTTCCGGGGTACGCTTTGCCCCAACGTGGCCGGAGTTTCGTGCAAACGGTTGAAAAGGTATAAACGATGCAAACCGGGCGAGAAATTGTGTATTTAAATGGAGCGCAGACTAAATCGGAAAATCAGCAACGCCACTCCAGTACTATGAAACTATGCGTTAGTTCCAAATAGTTATCGGGGGAGGAATTCATCTTGTGCGATTGACTCCGAGAGAACAGGATCAGGGTGCCCGGACTTCCCCAGTACTACGCAATCGATGGTTGCGGCCCTCCAAGCCCCCACCTTCATCGTAGTACCCTGAGGTGATCGTCAAGGAATTGGGTCGCTGCTCATTTTCCCCGCCGGCTTCTTTTTTTTCCCCGAGCGTGAGCGCGCACGGGCGACGCCGTTGAGAAGCCGCTCGCCTCCAGCACGGCTGGGTTTGCCAAGGCCGCACGGCGTGGACGTGTCTGCCCCCCGGTTCGAAACCGTTCGGCAAACCGTCTCCCGCCCCGCGTTAAGCAGCGCAGTGTCCCGAAGGAACGAACGGAGAGGAACCTCTGGCTCTCTTCTCGATCCGTTTTTGTTCCCTCACAGTTGCCCCAATTCAGAGGCCAACCCCTCCCTCCGGCGGCCCAATTAACCGGAATGCAGTACACCTGGCACCGGCAAATTACGGTACGACTGCCGACCACTTCCTGGTAACCGTTCCCCGACTGAACAAAGCCTGTATTTAAACAGAATCGTTGAATGTATTTAAAGCAGTAAATCTAACCATTAACTGTGCAATATCGTGACAAGTTCTGTGAGAAGATTAGTGGAACTGTAGTCTCGCCTTAAGGATGGGAGGTACTAGAGTTTGAACCTCAGCTCAACCTGTGAAGTGTTTTCTGCCTTGAAACTGGGGTTTGTACACCAATCACTTTGTGCTCTGATAGCGTAACTGACGGTGACTGGGTGCAGAAGGGACTATGTACAGTTCCTCCGGAAGCAAGAAAAGACTTCGGCTGGGGGGTTGGGTGGGGGGGGGGGGGTGGTGCAATTCGAACTAAGCAAGAGGATTATTACAGAGAACGAACCAGCGGCAGCAACGAGGGACTCGGGCAGGCCGTACGGAATCCTGGGGAGCCGAGCTCACTCACGGCCCAGCAAAGAGGCGTTGGCATACCGACTTCCCCACCTCCCCAAATACACCCTGGAGTTCGGATGAATTCAGGGCCCCTTGTTTCCCCTGCCCCATTCTAGAGGCACGCCCGTAGGCCATTTCGATCACCAACAAGAGGAGACCGGCAGGCGCTTGGACAAGCAAACGACGCGCGAGAATCGCTGGCGGTCGCGCTCCTCCCAGCATTTTGTGTGTGTGTGTGTGTGTGTCCGTAGGTTAATTGGCGACTGGACAAAGTACCTCTGAGATGTCGGTCACTGATCAGAGAAAAGAGCCAATGGGGCTTACGAAAGCAAGTAAGCTGGAGGAAGCCTGGTGGCGTAGCGTTTAGCTCGGGGGAGTTCAGAGGTCAACTCCGGCGCCATTTTTGTAAGGAGTCTGTCGGCCCTCCCCGTGGAATGTGTTGGGTCTTCCCTCAGGTGCTCCGGTTTCCTCCCACTGTCCATTAATTGTCCATGAAACTGTCGATGGATTGGCCGCTGTAAGTTGTCCCCTGGTTGGGTTTGGGTCAGATCGGGGGCTTGCCGGGAGGCGAGGCTCAGAGAGACGGGAAGGCCTCATCCGCACTGTATCGCGAGATTAAAAAATAAATAAATTGAACTGCTCCAATTCGGTCACCGTAATTTAACCCCCCTCCCCCCCCTTCAGCCGAGGTGAAAGGGTGTCAACGTGGGTAAAACGATGCTGGTTTTAAGGTTGGATGTTGGTGAAAACTGCCTGCTCCCGTTGTATCTGAATCAGGTTTAATATCAACGGCGCAGGTCATGAAATTTGTTGTCTTTGCCGCAGCAGTACAATGCAATACAATGATAGAGAAGAAAACATGAAATACTTTAAGTAATTTGTGCACGCTTAAAGTAATTAAAATCGACTTTAAGTTCCTCGGCATCCTCATCACCGAGGATCTCACGTGGTCTGTACACACCGGCTGTGTGGTGAGAAAGGCACAACAGCGTCTCTTTCACCTCAGACGGTTGAGGAAGTTTGGTGTGGGCCCCCAAATCCTCAGGACTTTCTACAGGGGCACGATTGAGAGCATCCTGACCGGCTGCATCACTGCCCGGTACGGGAACTGTACCTCCCTCAATCGCAGGACTCTGCAGAGAGTGGTGCGGACAGCCCAGCGCATCTGTAGATGTGAACTTCCCGCTATTCAGGACATTTACAGAGACGGGTGTGTAAAAAGGGGCCCGAAGGATCACTGGGGACCCGAGTCACCCCGAACACAAACTGTTCCAGCTGCTCCCACCCGGGAAACGGTCCCGCAGCATAAAAGCCAGGACCGACAGGCTCCGGGACAGCTTCTCCCACCAGGCCGTCAGACTGATGAACTCACGCTGACACAACTATATTTCTGTGTTATACTGACTGTCCTGTTGTACGTACTATTTATTACAAATTACTATAAATTGCACAGTGCACATTTAGACGGAGACATAACGTAAAGATCTTTACTCATTGTGTATGTGAAAGATGTAAGTAATAAAGTCAATTTTATATATATATATCAAATAGTTAAATAAAGTTGTGCAAAAAAGAGAAATGAAAAAAGTAGTGAGATCGTGTTCATGGGTTCGATGTCCATTCAGAAATCGGATGGCAGAGGGGAAGAAGCTGTTCCTGAATCGCTGAGTGTGTGTCTTCGGGCTCCTGTACCTCCTCCCCGATGGCGGAGGGGAAGAAGCTGTTCCTGAATCGCTGAGTGTGTGTCTTCAGGCTCCTGTACCTCCTCCCTGATGGCGGAGGGGAAGAAGCTGTTCCTGAATCGCTGAGTGTGTGTCTTCAGGCTCCTGTACCTCCTCCCTGATGGCGGAGGGGAAGAAGCTATTCCTGAATCGCTGAGTGTGTGCCTTCAGGCTCCTGTACCTCCTCCCCGATGGCGGAGGGGAAGAAGCTGTTCCTGAATCGCTGAGTGTGTGTCTTCAGGCTCCTGTACCTCCTCCCTGATGGCGGAGGGGAAGAAGCTGTTCCTGAATCGCTGAGTGTGTGCCTTCAGGCTCCTGTACCTCCTCCCTGATGGCGGAGGGGAAGAAGCTGTTCCTGAATCGCTGAGTGTGTGCCTTCAGGCTCCTTTACCTCCTCCCTGATGGCGGAGGGGAAGAAGCTGTTCCTGAATCGCTGAGTGTGTGCCTTCAGGCTCCTGTACCTCCTCCCTGATGGCGGAGGGGAAGAAGCTGTTCCTGAATCGCTGAGTGTGTGCCTTCAGGCTCCTTTACCTCCTCCCTGATGGTGGAGGGGAAGAAGCTGTTCCTGAATCGCTGAGTGTGTGTCTTCAGGCTCCTGTACCTCCTCCCTGATGGCGGAGGGGAAGAAGCTGTTCCTGGGTAATGGATGCCACCTTTTTGAGGCATCGCTCCCTGAAGATGCCCTGGATATTACGGAGGCTAGTGCCCAAGATGGAGCTGACCAAGGTTACAACTCTGTAGCTTCGTTTGGTCCTGTGCAGTAGCCCTCCACCCCCGCCCCCACACCGATACCAGACAGTGATGCAGCCCGTTAGAATGCTCTCTAAGGATATCTATAGAAATTTCCAAGTGTTTTCAGAGACAAACCAAATCTCCTGAAACCCCTAATGAAGTACAGCCGCTGTCTTGCCTTCTTTATAACTGCACTGATACATTGGGACCAGGTTAGATCCTCAGAGATCTTGACACCCAGGAACTTGAAGCTGCTCACTCTCTCCACTTCTGATTCCTCTATGAGGATTGGTGTGTGTTCCTTCATCTTACCCTTCCTGAAGTCCACAATCAGCTCTTTCGTCTTACTGACGTTGAGTGCCAGGTTGTCGCTGCGACACCACTCCACCAGCTGGTCTATCTCACTCCCGTACGCCCTCTCGTCTCCAGCGGAGTTTCTACCAACATTAGTCATGTAGTCCTCAGATTTATAAATAATTTATAGATAGTGTTTATTCCGCGCCCAGCCACACAGGCATCTTTCGCACACCTACATTGCGCCCTGTCCGCCAGGGAAAGCAGGATCGCCAGCGGCCACACGTTTTAATTTCACGTCCCACTCCCATTCTGATATGTCTATCCACGGCCTCCTCTACTGTCAAGATGAAGCCACACTCAGGTTGGAGGAACAACACCTTATATACCGGCTGGGTAGCCTCCAACCTGATGGCATGAACATTGATTTCTCTAACTTCCACTAATGCCCCTCCTCCCCTTCTTACCCCATCCCTGATTTATTTATTTCCCCCCTTTTTTTTCTCTCTCTCTGCCCATCACTCTGCCTGTTCTCCATCTCCCTCTGGTGCTCCCCTCCCCCTTTCTTTCTCCCTAGGCCTCCCATCCCATGATCCTTTCCCTTCTCCAGCTCTGTATCCCTTTTTCCAATCACCTTTCCAGTTCTCAGCTTCATCCCACCCCCTCCGGTCTTCTCCCAACATTTTGCATTTCCCCCTCCCCCTCCTACTTTCAAATCTCTTACTATCTTTCCTTTCAGTCAGTCCTGATGAAGGGTCTCAGCCCGAAACGTCGACAGTGCTTCTCCCTATAGATGCTGCCTGGCCTGCTGCGTTCCACCAGCATTTTGTGTGCGTTGTTTTAAATGTTGGGACCACTCTCCTGAATCCTCCCGGTCAGCAGGGGGCGGTATTGAACCTGTTTTAGATGTTGGGACCACTCTCCTGAATCCTCCCGGTCAGCAGGGGGCGGTATTGAACCTGTTTTAGATGTTGGGACCACTCTCCTGAATCCTCCTCACACTCCCGGTCAGCAGGGGGCGGTATTGAACCTGTTTTAGATGTTGGGACCACTCTCCTGAATCCTCCCGGTCAGCAGGGGGCGGTATTGAACCTGTTTTAGATGTTGGGACCACTCTCCTGAATCCTCCTCACACTCCCGGTCAGCAGGGGGCGGTATTGAACCTGTTTTAGATGTTGGGACCACTCTCCTGAATCCTCCTCACACTCCCGGTCAGCAGGGGGCGGTATTGAACCTGTTTTAGATGTTGGGACCACTCTCCTGAATCCTCCCGGTCAGCAGGGGGCGGTATTGAACCTGTTTTAGATGTTGGGACCACTCTCCTGAATCCTCCCGGTCAGCAGGGGGCGGTATTGAACCTGTTTTAGATGTTGGGACCACTCTCCTGAATCCTCCCGGTCAGCAGGGGGCGGTATTGAACCTGTTTTAGATGTTGGGACCACTCTCCTGAATCCTCCCGGTCAGCAGGGGGCGGTATTGAACCTGTTTTAGATGTTGGGACCACTCTCCTGAATCCTCCCGGTCAGCAGGGGGCGGTATTGAACCTGTTTTAGATGTTGGGACCACTCTCCTGAATCCTCCCGGTCAGCAGGGGGCGGTATTGAACCTGTTTTAGATGTTGGGACCACTCTCCTGAATCCTCCCGGTCAGCAGGGGGCGGTATTGAACCTGTTTTAGATGTTGGGACCACTCTCCTGAATCCTCCCGGTCAGCAGGGGGCGGTATTGAACCTGTTTTAGATGTTGGGACCACTCTCCTGAATCCTCCCGGTCAGCAGGGGGCGGTATTGAACCTGTTTTAGATGTTGGGACCACTCTCCTGAATCCTCCCGGTCAGCAGGGGGCGGTATTGAACCTGTTTTAGATGTTGGGACCACTCTCCTGAATCCTCCCGGTCAGCAGGGGGCGGTATTGAACCTGTTTTAGATGTTGGGACCACTCTCCTGAATCCTCCCGGTCAGCAGGGGGCGGTATTGAACCTGTTTTGAGTCCTGACGAAGGGTCTCGGCCCGAAACGTCGACAGTGCTTCTCCCTATAGACGCTGCCTGGCCTGCTGCGTTCCGCCAGCATTTTGTGTGTGTTACCCGATGTTCTCCAAGTTGCATCTTGGCCTGAGTCTCTGCGAAATCGATGGTCTCTGACGATGACAGGAGGCCCATGCGGGAGAGTTTTTACACTGGGGGCGGTTCCACTCTCACAGCCTCGGGAGTCTGGGTCCAGTTGTACGGGTTGCCATCACAAACAGGGGTCGTCCGGGGCTGGACTGGACGACGGGGTCCTCTGTGCCCCGTGCTGCCCTTCGCTCTCCGCGGAGCGTGGCAGAACCTCCTTCCCGGCCGTCGGATCTCACCGGAGATCTCATCCCCCCCACCCCGGTCTGCCGAGGCTGACTTCACACGTTAGGACGGGCACGTCTCCGTCTCACCGGGGTACGAGAGCCGCCGGCTACCCTCACCCGGTTCGGCCCGCCTGTCGGAGCGGTGTACCGGGGGGGTGAGGCCGCTGTCGCGTGCAGACGGCGACTTGGAGCCGCGGGTGAGGGCTGAGGGTCCGGTTCGGGGCTAAAGGTGACCCAGAGTGGACAGGACGAGCCCCTTCCCATGAGGTGTTACCCCTCTCTGGACATCCCGTACACCCAACACTGTCCCAGAGTGGACAGGACGAGCCCCTACCCCCTCACCCCTCCCCCCCCCGTACTCTGCAGCACAGTCACAGTCTGCTGAAACGGAAGGGTGTTGCTGAATCTTTCGTGGGCCCAGTGCCACGAACGGGCTCTCGGGCAGGCTGTCGGCTGTCCGCACAAGGAGGGGGACGTCGTCGTCGGTACGGCAGTGTCCGCGAGTGGTTCCCGTCGGGGCAGAGGGGGTCGGCCGCAAGGGGATTTCTGCCTCCCACCCCCCCCCCAGCTCCCTCCAGTTACCCCGGTAGCCCCTCGGCATCCCGGTCTGGCAGCGCCAGCGTTCCGCCGATGGGGTGCACGGGAAGAGGGCCGGCCTCTGGGAAGCGTTTTGTGGCTGGGCGATCTCGCTGTGATGAACACATAGAAATCTCCAGCACATCACAGGCCCTTCGGCCCACAATGCTGTGCTGACCACGTAACCTACTCTAGAAACTGCCTGGAATTTCCCTAACGCACAGCCCCCTATTTTTCTAAGCTCCGTGTACCTGTCCAGGAGTCTCTTAAAAGACCCTATCGTATCCGACTCCACCACCGTCGCCAGCAGCCCATTCCACACACTCACCACTCTCTGTGTAAAAACCCCCTGACATCTCCTCTGTACCTACTCCCCAGCACCTTAAACCTGTGTCCTCTTGTGGCAACCATTTCAGCCCCGGGAAAAAGCCTCTGACTATCCACACGATCAATGCCTCTCATCATCTTGTACACCTCTATCGGGTCACCTCTCATCCTCCTTCACTCCAAGGAGAAAAGGCCGAGTTCTCTCAACCTATTCTCGTAAGGCATGCTCCCCA